>NC_088906.1:2431190-2712597 GCF_037157495.1 Lathamus discolor
TATAGCTGGTGGCTGATGGCAGATGGATGCTGATGTGGTGTCTCCCATGGCGTCCCTGTTCCAGGCCTGGGCTCCTTCGTGGAGAAGCCGGTGCTGCCGTTCAGCAGCGCGGGGCCCCGGCCCCGGCCCTGCCCGCACGGGGGGGACCCGTGCGAGCCCGCGGCCGCGTTCCGGCACGAGCTGGCGCTGAGCGGTGCGCGCCGGGGCCTTCACCGAGCGCGTGGAGGGGCTGCGCAGCGCCGCGAACCTCGATGCGCCCGAGAGCGGCTTCGACGCGGTGCTGCAGGCGGCCGTGTGCGGGGTGAGCGACCACAGGGTGCAATGGGGCGAGTGACAGGGACAGGGTGCGGGCAAGAGTGGCCCCTGCAGGAGCCTGCTTCACCTCATGTCCCCGTGTCCCCCCGTACCCCTTGTGCCCCCCATGTCCCTCATGTCCCCGTGTCCCCATGTCCCCCCATGCCACTCATGCCCCTTGTGCTATTCGTGCCCCTGGTGCACCTCATCCCCCCATGTCCCCCCATACCCCTTGTGCCCCCCATGTCCCTCATGTCCCTTTGTCCCCCCATACCCCTTGTGCCCCCCATGTCCCCTCATGTCCCTGTGTCCCCATGTCCCCCCATGCCACTCATGCCCCTTGTGCTACTCGTGCCCCTGGTGCACCTCATCCCCCCCATGTCCCTCATGTCCCCATGTCCCCCCATACCCCTTGTGCCCCCCATGTCCCTTTGTCCCCATGTCCCCCCCATGCCACTCATGCGCCTTGCACTCCCTATGCCCCTCATGCCCCTCACACTCCTCATGCCCCTGATGCATCTCATCCCCCCCCATGTCCCTCATGCCCCCTATGCCCCCTACGCTCCCTATGCCCCCTATACCCCCCATACCCCCCATCACCCCCCGGTACCCCCTGTCCCTCAGGAGCGCCTGGGCTGGGGCTCAGCCACGCGGGTGCTGCTCTTCTGCTCCGACGACGCCTGGCACTCAGCGGGTGACGGAAAGCTCGGGGGCATCACCCGCCCCAGCGACACCCGCTGCCACCTCGACGCCAGCGGCCGCTACGCGGCTCAGCACCGCCATGTGGGTGCCGGATGGGGAGGGTCCTTGGGGGGGGGCAACCCGGCACCGGTGCCCCCATTCACACACAGATCCCCCCCCTATTCCAGGACTACCCCTCCGTGGGGCTCCTGGCTCAGGTGCTGGAGGCTGCCGACATCCAGCTCATCTTCGCCGTCACCCGGCCCGTGGTGCCGCTCTATGAGGTTGGTGGAGGGGGACAGGGATGGTTTGGGGGAGACATGGGGGGGGGTTTGGGGGGGTTTTGGGGGGCCCATGGGGCTGGTTTGGGTGTTGGTGGTGAGTCTGTGGGTGTTTTGGGGTGCCTGGGGCTGTTATTGGGCTCTTCTGGGGTGTCTATGGGGGATGGTTTGGGGGTCCCAGTGTGATTCAGGGTGTTTTGGGTGCCCCCGGGGCTGATTTGGGGGTCCCAGTGTGCTGGTTTGGGGTGCCTCTGGGTGTTTTGGGTGCCCAGGGCTGTTATTGGGCTCTTCTGGGGTATCCATGGGGCTGCTTTGGGGGTCCCAGTGTGATTTGGGGTGTTTTGGGTGTCTCTGGGTGTTTTGGGTGCCTTGGGGCTGGTTTTGGGGTGTCTCTGGTGTTTCGGGGTGCCCGGGGCTGTGTTTGGGGTACAGGGGCTGTGTTTGGGGTACGGGGCCTGTGTTTGGGGTACGGGGGCTGTGTTTGGGGTACGGGGGCCGTGTTTAGGGTACGGGGGCTGTGTTTGGGGTACGGGGGCCGTGTTTGGGGTACGGGGGCTGTGTTTGGGGTACGGGGGCCGTGTTTAGGGTACGGGGGCTGTGTTTGGGGTACGGGGGCCGTGTTTGGGGTACCGGGCTGTGTTTGGGGTACCCGGGGCTGTGTTTGGGGTACGGGGCTGTGTTTGGGGTACCGGGGCTGTGTTTGGGGTACCAGGGTCTGTGTTTGGGGTACGGGGGCTGTGTTTGGGGTACCTGGGGCTGTGTTTGGGGTACGGGGGCTGTGTTTGGGGTACCCGGGGCTGTGTTTGGGGTACGGGGGCCGTGTTTGGGGTACGGGGGCTGTGTGGGGGGGGGATGTTGGGTCCCGTTGTGCGTGCCCGGGTCCGAGCCGTGCCCGCAGGAGCTCAGCCGGAGCTGCCCCGGGCCGTGGTGCGGGAGCTCCGCGGCGACTCCAGCAACGTCCTGCGGCTGCTGGCGGATGCCTACGAGGTGAGGGGGGGGCCGGGGGCACCCCGGGGTGCGGGGGGGAGTGGGGGGGGGGTTGGGTGCTGACACCCTGGGGTGCTTCCCCCCCCCCCCCCCAGGCCCTCGCGTCCACCGTGGAGCTCAAGCACTCGCCGCTGCCCCCCAACATCAGCCTCAGCTTCGAGTCCCACTGCGGGGCTGCCCCCGGCCCCCCCCGGCCTCACGGCGGCCTCTGCACCGGCGTCCGCGTCAGTCAGGAGGTGGGACACGGAGGGGGTATGGGGATGTACAGGGATATGGGGACATGGTGGGACGTGGGGATACGGGGACAGGGAACTGGGAATATGGGGATATGAGGGTATGGGGTGTGGGGTGTGGGGTGTGGGGTATGGGGTGTGGGGTGTGGGGTGTGGGGTGTGGGGTGTGGGGTATGGGGTATGGGGTGTGGGGTGTGGGGTATGGGGTATGGGGTGTGGGGTATGGGGTGTGGGGTGTGGGGTGTGGGGTGTGGGGTATGGGGTGTGGGGTGTGGGGTATGGGGTGTGGGGTGTGGGGTGTGGGGTGTGGGGTGTGGGGTGTGGGGTGTGGGGTGTGGGGTATGGGGTATGGGGTGTGGGGTATGGGATATGGGGACATCAGGGGACATGGGGATGTGGGGGGATATGGGGAAGGAATGGAGGATGTGGGGACACTGTGACAGGTATGGGGAATCATGTGTAAATATGTCCCCATATCCACATGTTCCATATCCTGTATCGCGATATCCCGTATCCCATATCATGATATCCCACACCCCAATGTCCCATATACCATTATCCCATATCCCAATATCCCATATCGTGATATCCCATATCGCATATCGCGATATCCCATATCCCGTATCACGATATGCCATATCGCATATCGCGATATCCCACATCCCATAGCACGATATCCCAATATCCCATATCCCAATATCCCATATCGCGATATCCCATATCCCGTATCGCGATATCCCACATCCCATATCCCATATCCCGTATCGCGATATCCCATATCGCGATATCCCACATCCCATATCGCGATATCCCATATCCCAATATCCCATATCCCGATATCCCATATCCCGTATCCCCACATCCCATATCGCGATATCCCGTATCGCTGTACCTCATGTCGTGTCCTGCTCCCCCCCGCCCCCCAGGTGACGTTCACGGTCCGGGCTCGCGCCGCCTCGTGCCCTGTCCCGCGCAGCCGCGTGACGCTGCGCGTGCCGGGCCTCCAGGGGGCGCTGCAGCTGGAGCTGGGCGCGCGCTGCCCGTGCCGCGGCGCCCCCCAGCGGGCGCAGAAACCCGCGGAGTGCCGGTACCGGGGGGGGGGGGGGGCTCTATAGGATGGGATGGGGGGGGGGGGGGCGGGGGGGGGGTCTATGGGGCTGACCACGGTGTGTGCCCCCCCCCCCAGGTTGCCCCTGGACGGGACCCACTCCCTGGGGGGGGCTGGCACCCATGGGACCTTATAGCGAGTTATGGGGGGGGGGCTTACCCCCATGGGCCCCTATGGGGCGGGGGGGGGGGCATAGCCCCTATCTGGGGCTGGAACAGTGTCGGGAATGCCATGGGGAATACCGGCTGTGACCTCCCCCCCCCCCCCGGTGCCCTCCCTACAGGAGCCCCTAAAGTGACACCATCAGCGACCGGCCGGAGCGAGGGGACAGCGGGGACCCCCCCCAGGGAGCCCCCCCCCCCCCCCCCATCCTTGGACACCCCCAATATCAGGGACACCCCCGCCCCCCCAATCACCGGGGGACGCCACAACCACAGGGCCCCCCCCTTCTTGTGCTGAAGCCCCTCAATAAACCACCCCCCCCGCCCCCCGTACCCCCATGTCCTCATCACCCCCCTTCATGGGGGGTACGGCCCTGGGGGGGGGGGGGGGGTAAATGGGTGCTGAGGGGGGGGGTCTTGGCACCCATGGTCATCTATTGGTTGATAGGAGAGGGTCCATAGACCTATATGGGCGGTGCTGGGGGGGTCCATGGACCCCTATGGGTGCATGGGGGGTGTCCATAAGCACCCATGGGTGGGGGGGGGTAAGGGAGCCCCCCCCACCCCCAATGAACCAATGGAGCCGTGAATTAGAAAAAAGAGAAAAAAACCCGACGAGTTTTTATTTAAATAAACCCTAAAGGCCGGGGGGGAGGGGGGGGGGGAGGGGGGGGGGGAGGGGCAGGACATGGGGACCAAGGTGGGGGGCACGGGGGAGGGGGGGGACCACGAGGGGGGACACACGAGCTGGGGACAGTGTAATAAAAACTACAGCCCCCCCCCCCCCCAATAACAAAACAAGTGTAAGAAACCCCAAAACCCAACAAAACCACCCCAAAATCAAACCCCGGGGGGGAAGGGTGGGAGGGGAGCCTGTGCCCCCCCCCCTTCCCAACGCACATAGGGGGGGGTGTTCCTCAGCATCATTCCCCCCCCACTTTTCCTACTCAGAGGCAATATCTGACCCCCCCCAACCCCCATCCTGGCCCCCCCAAACTGAGGCAGGAGGGTCCCACAATGGGGGGGTCCGTGGGGGGGGGGGGCGCCTATGTGGCATCACTGGTGTCCCCCCCCCAACTGACAGGGCCACGTCCAGGGCCGCTGTGCTTCGGGGGGGAGCACAGGAAGTGGGGGACCCCCAAAATGGGGCTGGGAGGTGAAGGGGGGCACTCCATGGCCTCTTCTTGCCCACCCCACAAGGCTCTTGGGGTCCCCCCCCCCCCCAGCATGGGTGGGAGCTGCAAATGCCCCCCTTTGAGGCCCCCCCCCTACCCAGCAGGGCCGGGGGTAGCGGCGAGCAAAGGCACCAGCCCCAAACCGTGTGAGAGGAGAAAACCCCCAAACCACCCCAAAAGCGCCCCAAAACATGAGATGAAGGCGCCGGGGGGGGGGGGGGGGCGGGGGGGCAAAGCTGATAGGGGGACCCCCCCCTTTCCAATGCCAAGAATTCCTCTTGCTGCTCCCAAAGCTATCCAAAGTGGAGGCACTGGGATCAGCTCCTGCTCCAACCTGAGCCAGGGAAGCCCTTGGCCTGGGGGGGGAACACCCCCATTCTGCTGCGCTGGGGCTTCCGAGTCTTTCCTGAGAGGGGGCGGGGGGGCTGATAAAATGGGGGTGTAGGCAGGTGAGGGGAGGTCTGCAGGTGGCATCCTGTGCTCTTCCCATTGGGAATGGGCTTTTCCAGCTCCTTTTCCAAATGCTGTTGGCTCCAAGAGTCCGGGCGAGCGTCCAGGGATGAAACGCAGGAGAGATGGAGGACGAGGATGAGGATGATGAAGAAGGAGGGGGAGGAAGGAAAACCAACCACCCCTGGAGCTGCCGTCGGCATTCCCGGTCGGCATTCCCGGTGGCCTCTTAAAGCAGGAGCTGCGCGTCGGGGCTCTTGGTTTGGCAGCCTTGGCACATGCGCTTGTGCCGCAGCAGCCGGTCTGTCCTGGAGAAGCTCTGGAAAGGGGTTAGAATTCCATAAGGGAATTGCTTCCGAGGGCTGGAGCAACCCATCCCGGCCGGAGCAGCGGGATACCTGCATGCAGCGCTCGCACTGGTACGGCTTCTCCCCGCTGTGCACGCGCTTGTGCCGCTCCAAGTGGTACTTCTGGATGAAGCGCATGTCGCACACGTCGCACTCAAAGGGCTTCTCCCCTGCAATCACCCCACAAAAGGCGGGGGGGGACACACATCCCCAAATTAGGGGCGTAACCCCCCCTCCCCCGTGCAATATTGGGGTGCGGGGGGGGGGGGTCCCCCCGTACCGGTGTGGATGAGGATGTGCCTCTTGAGGTGGTAGCTGCTGCGGAAGGCGCCCAGGCAGTGCTCGCAGATGAAGTTCTTCGGGCTCTGCGCCTGGAAGGGGCCGTTCTGCTCCATGACCCGAGCACCTACGGGCAGAGCACCCCCCCCCCCCCCAAAAATCATGTCAGCACACAAGGAGGGGGGGCAACTGCTGCCCCCCCCCAACCCAGAACCTCCCCCCCCGGCCGTCCTGCGCCTGCCGGAGCTCGGGAATCCTTCCTCCTCCTCCTGCTCCTGCTGCTCTCGTGCTGCGCAGGCCGCAAACCTGGCTGCCGAGGCGCGGTCCTCTCCGCGGCGCGCTGCCGGGTCCCTCGGCGCCGGACACACGCTTGCGGCGCTGCAGGGCACCCAGAGTCACCCCCCCCTGGTCCTCAAAGTGACCCCCCCCACCCCCGGGCACAGGGACAGCCTAAAGTGACCCCCCTGACCCTCCGGGGACAGTGAACCCCTGCACACAGGGACAGCCCAAAGTGATCCCCTGGACCCCAAAGTGATGCCACAGGGACCAAACCCCAAAGTGACATCCCTGGGCATAAGGATACCCCCAAAGTGACATCCGCCCCCCCTCCCCCGGGCACAGGGACAGCCCACAGAGCCCCAAAGTGATGCCCCTGGGCAAAAGGATATCCCCAAAGTGACACCCCCAGGGCACAGGGACATCCCAAAGTGACCCCTTCCCGGGACAGTGAACCCCTGCATACAGGGACAGCCCAAAGTGACCCCCTGGACCCCAAAGTGATGCCACAGAGGCCAAACCCCAAAGTGACACCCCTGGGCACAAGGATACCCTCAAAGTGACCCTCCCCAGGCACAGAGACACCCCACACACTCAAAGTGACAGCCCAAGGGCACAAAGTGATACCCCTTAGACCCCAAAGTGACACCCCCAGAGCCCCCGGTGACTCCCCACACCCCAAAAGTGCCCCTCCAGGGACCAAAGTGGGACCGGACCCCAAAGTGCCCCCCCAAGCCCCGACCTGCCTTTTTACTGGACTTCTTGATGTGCGTGGCCTCGGGTGCGTCCTCGTCCTTCCGACTGCGTGGCTTGTCCGGGTCCTGCCGCAGCGCCTGCAATGGGAATGGCACCGGATGGAGAGGAATATAGGGGACATTGCATTAAACAAGGGGGGAAAGCGATTCAGAGGAGGAAAAAGGGAGTGGAAGGGGGGAAATTGAATTAGGGGAGGGTAAAAGGTGAATGAAAGGGGGGAAAATGGGAATGAAAGGGGGAAAAAAATCAATGAAAGGGAGGAAAAGGTGAATGAAAAGGGGAAAAGGTGAATGAAAGAAGGAAAAGGAGATGAAAGGAGGGAAAAGGAGAATGAAGGGGGGAAAAGGGGAATGAAGGGGGAAAAGGGGAACGAAGGGGGGGAAAAGGGGAATGAAGGGGGAAAAGGGGAATGAAGTGGGGGAAAAGGGGAACGAAGGGGGGGAAAAGGGGAATGAAGGGGGGGAAATGGGAATGAAAGGGAGGGAAAATGGAATGAAAGGTGGAAAAGCAGAATGAAGGGGGTAAAAGGGGAATGAAAGGAGGAAAAGCAGAATGAAGGGGGTAAAAGGGAAATGAAAGGAGGGAAAAGTCAGGTTCAGTGAGGAAGAAGGTGGGTTGAGGGAGAAAGAAAGTGGCTTGAGGGGGGAAGAAGGGAGGTTAAGGGAGGAAGAAGGCGGGTCAGAGGCTGAAGGCAGCAGGGGGGGGTCCATACCAGCACATCGGGGCTCCCTCCCCGCTCCCTGCTCTCCCCTTGCTTGGAGCTGGGCTTCGGCATCATCTTCTTGCTGGCCACGGTAGGCACAAGGCACACTCCAGAGAGGCCCTCGCAGGCCAGGAGGCTCGCCTGGGGCAGGGAGGGAGAGAGCAGCTCTGCTGCAGACCCCCCCAAAACCCCCCCAGCACCCCCAAAACCCCCCACCCCAAAGGTCCCAGCACCACAAACCAAACCCTTTGCCGGGGGCCGCACACGACCGGGCGCTGAAATGGGAAGGGGGGGGGGGATAAGGGGGGGAAGAGGGAGGCTCGGGGCCCCCCCCTTGCCCCCCCAGCCCCACACCCCCCTTGGCGGGGAGCTAACGGCTACCGGGAGAGCTCCGACGATCCCTGGAACAACGGGAGAGCGCCGCCGGCTCCGGGAATAGAACCCGGGGTGGGGGGGCGCGGGTGAGTGATGGGTGATGATGATGATGATGGCGCGGGGCTGTGGGACAGTGGGGATTGTGGCAGGGGGAGTGGGGGGCGGGGGGGGGGGGGAAGCACCCCCATGGCCATACCTCCTTGGGAGCTTGGTGTGGGGGGGACGGATTGGGAAGGGGGTGGGTGGGTTTTGGGAGGGGGGGGGGTGTAGATTTGGGGCTCATTACCTGAGCCATCTTGGGGCTGTGTGTCTGTCTGTCTGTCTGTCCTCGACAGAGGGACTGTGACAATTCTTTAGCCTTACGGTGGCCCCGGGAAGGACCTTTTTAACCCTCCGAGGGGTGGCCTCAGTTAAGGTGTTTTAGGGATGTTTGTGCCGGGCTCATCCAGTACCCGCCACTGCGCCGACATCTCGGCCCCGGTGCCGCCGGCGCGGTGACGAGCGTCTTCCTCGGCCCCCCCCAGCTGCAATCACGTACGGTGGCGGGGGGGGGGGGGGGGGGGGCAGCAGCTTCCTACTAGACAGGAGGGGACATCGGGGGTGTTGTCACCCCACAGCCCTCAAGGGCATCACCCCACACACACGCAAGGCCGGGGTGGGAGCTGGGTCCCGGCGCTGCTGCTGCTGACACCAGTGCGGGTCTTCGCCTGCAAGAAGGGAAGAAATGGGGTTAGGGGGGAATGAGGGGGGGGGGGGGGAATGGGGGGTTATAGGGAGGTTATGGGGGGGGTTAGAGTGGGGGTTATAGGGGAGTTGTGGGGGGGTTAAGGAAGGTATTTGGGGGGCTATGGGGGGGGTTGGGAAGGGTTTGGAGGGCTGTGGAGCGTTTAGGGAGGGGGTTTGGGGAGTTAAAGAAGGGGTTAGGGAGGTTATGGGGAGGGTCCTGAGTTATTAAAAGGGAGGGTTGGGGGGTTACAGAGTGGGGGCTTGGAGGGTTATGGGGGGCTATAGGAGGGTTATGGGGGGCTATAATGGGGTTGTGGGGGTTACGGGGGAGTGTGTGAGGCTTAGAGGGAGGCTTGGGGGCTACATCAGTTATGGGAGGTTATAGGGGGGTTATGGGTGGGTTAGGGAGGGCTTTGAGGGGTTATGGGTGGCTATGGGGGGATTAAGGAGGGTTGTGGGGGGTTATGGGGCGTTAGGGGAGATTATGGGGCAGTATGGGGGGGGGTTGAAGGGGTTTTGGGGGGTTATGGGGAGGACCCCCAAGTTTAAATGGCGCAGTCTGTGGGGGTGCTGAGCACCAAGTGGGTGCCCCACAGGGAGAGTTTGGGTGCTGGGAAAGGGAAGCGGGGGCAGGGGGGGGAGAAGGGGAGGGCCTGGGGGTGTGAAACCGGGGGGGGGGGGGGGGGTCCCTGTGTGGGGGTGACTCTGGGGGGCTGTGAAGGGACCGGGGCTGGGGGGTCCCGGGGTGGGGGTGACCCTAAGGGAGTGGGGGGAGGGGGGGGGTTTCAACAGGGTGAGGGGGTCCCGGGGGGAGGGGGGGGGGGGGGAAGGTCACATGATAGGGGAGGTGAAGGGTCAATATGGAGGGGAGGGAGAGCAAGAACCCCATGTGGGGAAAGGGGGGGGGGGGGTCACAGCGGGGGCAAAGGTGACACCTTCCCCCCCCTCCCCCCACATCCCTCCCTTCCTTCTCCCCCTCCCCCTCCCTCTCCCGTCCCGGTGCAGCCGGTGGGGGCGGGGCCGCGGCGGCGCGCGCGGGAGGGCCCCGCAACCCCCACACAGGCCTCGGAGCGCGGGGGGGGGAGGGGCTCGGTCCGTACCTGCCGCGGCCTCTCCTGCCCCGCTCCTCCCCCGCTCCGGCCCCGCTCCGCTCCGCTCCGGCTCCGCCGCGACGGGTCCAGAACCGGCCCCGCCGCCCCCCCCCCCCCGTCCTCGGCCGCCGCCGCCGACCCGGAACTGGAAACGACACCACCCCCCCCCCCCCAAACTCCTTCCACCCGCCATTCACAGCGCTTCCGGCGCGCCGTGCGCATGCGCGGAGTCGCGCCGTGGTGCCGCTCGCTGCGGCGCCATCTTGGCGCCGAGCGGTTGCCATAGCGACGGAGCGGCGGCGCGGCCTGGTCCGGTTCGGCCGCGGGGCAGAGCCTGGGGCTGCAGCACGGAGCGGGGCCGGGCGGTGGAGCTGGGGCCGGGACTGGGCCCCGCTGCCGGCCCCGTCACCCCGGGGCCGCCTCATGCACGTTATTGCCCCCGCGGTGAGGTGCCCCGTCGCTATTGGCCCCCCCCCCGAAGTAGGCCCCGCCTGCCCTTGTTGGGGGGGGGGGGGGGTTGGTTTCACCCCGCTGTGACCGCCCCATGGCGACCCCCACTCCATTGCACCCCTTTGGGGGGTCGTCCCCTCCTTCCTCTGCTCCCCCCACCCCTTATTACCCCCTTCGTCCTGCCCCTCCCTGTGGCATCAGGGCTCCCCCTTGGGGACACTGGGGACAGGCCCTATGGCGGCCGTGCCATGGGGACGGGGGGGTGGCACCACTTGGGGGGACACCCCCCCCCCCCCTTTCACCCCCCCCATTCCTTGGATGCGCCTTTAAGAGCCGCTTCTCCCTGTCCCTGGACTTTGTCCCTGTGCCAGGCCGTGTCCCCAGGGACGATCCCGGAGCCACCATCCCGTCCCGATCACGGCTGGGGTGGGGGGGGTGGTGTGGGGTGGTGACGGTCCAGCACCCATGGCTGAAGAGGCCGGGGCCGGCGCTATGGCCGGGCTGGAGCATCCCGGCTGGGACCCGGCGGCGGGCGAGGAATTCCTGCGGGAAGCGCTGCGGGTGCTGCTGGAGGACGCCGTGAGGAAAGGGACGGATGTGACCGAGAAGGTGGGTGCGAATCGGGGTGGGGGGGAAGGCCCCAGCCGGGCCCCGCGGCCTTCCCGGGCTCGGGAACTGCGGTGTCCCGCAGGTGTGCGAGTGGCGAGAGCCGTCGGAGCTGCGGGACCTGCTGGACCTGGAGCTGCGGAGCCGCGGGGAGGCCCCGGAGCGGCTGCTGCAGCGCTGCCGGGATGTGGTGCGGTTCAGCGTCAAAACCGGTGCGTGCCCTGGAGCCGGGGGGGAAAGAGCGGGGAAACGGGGGGGAAAGAGCGGGAAAATGGGGGAAAACAGCAGGAAAACGGGGGGAAAACAGCGGGAAAATGGGGGAAAACAGCAGGAAAACGGGGGGAAAACAGCGGGAAAATGGGGGGAAAACAGCAGGAAAACGGTGGGAAGACAGTGGGAAAATGGGGGGAAAACGGTGGGAAAGTGGGGGGGGAAGAGTGGGAAAACAGCGGGAAAACGGGGGGGAAACAGTGGGGAAACGGGGGGAAAAGTGTGGGGAAACAGTGGGAAAACAGTGGGAAAATGGTAGGAAAACAGCGGGGAAACAGCGGGAAAACAGCAGGAAAACGGGGGGAAAACTGTGGGGAAACAGTGGGAAAATGGTGGGAAAACAGCGGGAAAACGGGGGGAAAACAGCGGGAAAATGGGGGGAAAACAGCGGGAAAATGGGGGGAAAACAGCGGGAAAATGGTGGGAAGACAGTGGGAAAACGGGGGGAAAACGGTGGGAAAATGGTGGGAAAACAGCAGGAAAGTGGGGGGGGAAGAGTGGGAAAACAGCGGGGAAACGGGGGGAAAACTGTGGGGAAACAGTGGGAAAATGGTGGGAAAACAGCGGGAAAACGGGGGGAAAACAGCAGGAAAACGGGGGGAAAACAGCGGGGAAACAGCAGGAAAACAGCAGGGAAACAGTGGGAAAGCGGTGGGGAAAACAGTGGGAAAATGGTGGGAAAACAGCAGGAAAGCAGGGGGGAAACAGCAGGAAAACGGTGGGGAAACACCAGGAAAGTGGGGGGAAAACAGCGGGAAAACTGTACTTCCAGTGCAGCCCCAGCACTCCCAGTGTGAACCCAGTGCTCCCAGTGTCAGCTCAGGGCAGCTTTGACTGCTCCCAGTGCAGCCTTGAGTGGTCCCAGTGGCGAACTCAGTGTTCCCAGTACACCCAGTTCAGCCCCAGTGTTCCCAGTGCAGCCTTGGTTGGTCCCAGTGCAGCCCCAGTGCTCCCAGTGCAGCCTCGGCACTATCAGCAACAAGGGGCCACACGGGTCCAGGTTCAGCCTTAACTGCCCCCAGTTCAGCCTCAGCTGCTCCCAGTTCAGCCCCACGTCTCCTCAGATGCTCCCAGTGCAGCCCCATCTGGCCCCAGTTCAAGCTCCAAGGCTCCGGGTTCAGCTCTGCCACTCCCAGTTCAGCTTCCACTCCCCACAGCTCCATGGGTCACACGGGGTGTCTATGGGTCAGTGGGTGGGTCCATGGGTAAGGGGGGGTCCCTCCTGTCTCAATGTCCCCCCCGCAGGTCACCCCCGGTTCTTCAATCAGCTGTTCTCGGGGCTGGACCCACATGCACTGGCCGGGCGGCTGCTCACCGAGGCGCTCAACACCAGCCAGTGCGGAGGGGGGCCCACTGATACCGGGGGGGCATCATCACCATGGGGGGTGGGCCCCACATTGTCACTGGGAGGTCCCCATTGTACTCATAGGGGGGTCCCCAAGTCCCCTCTGGGGTGTCCTCATCCTCCCCATGGAGGGGTCCCCGTTATCTCCATTATCCCCATCGGGGGGGGAATATCCATTGTTTCCAGGGGGGGTTCCCCACATCCCCATTGGGGGGGGGCTCCATCATCCCCATGGTGGGGGGTCCTCATCCTCATTGTGGGGACACTCCCCATTGCCCACATCAGGGGGGATGCCTACATCCCCATGGGTTGGGCCCATCATTGCCATAGAGTGGTTCCCCACCTCACCATCAGGGGGGTCCCCACTTTCCTTATGGGGTTCCCCACATCCCCATCGGGGCGGGGTCCCCACATCCTCATCGGGAATTCCCCATCAGGTTCCCCATCGGGAGGGTACCCCGTATCACCGCTATAGGGGGGGTTCCCCTCACTGGGAGTGTCCCCAAGAGGGGGTGTATGTGCCCCCCCCCCAGGTACACGTTCGAGGTGGCACCGGTGTTCGTGCTGATGGAGGGGGTGGTCCTGGCCAAGCTCCGGGAGCTCGTGGGCTGGAGCAGTGGTGACGGCATCTTCGCTCCTGGTACCGGCACCAGCACCACACAGGGGGGTGTCCCAGTGCCCCCCCCTCAGCGATGACACCACTGTCCCCATCCCCTGGCAGGAGGCTCCATGTGCAACATGTACGCCATGAACGTGGCGCGGTTCCAGCGCTTCCCGGAATGCCGGAGCCTTGGAATGGCAGCGCTGCCACGCCTGGCGCTCTTCACCTCCTGCGACGTGCGGGCACCCGCGGCACGACCGTCCCGTTGGCCCCATTGCGGGGGGTGGTGGGGCACATCTCCATCTGGGGGGTCTCCATCATTCCAATTGTCCCCATCTGGGGGGTTTCCCATCATCCAGATGAGGGACACCCCATTGTCCCCATGCGGGGGTCCCATCATCCCCAAGGGGGGGCCTATGGAGCATCCCCATCGGGGGGTGCTCCATTGTCTCCATTTGGGGGGGGCCACATCGCCACCACAGGAGGGGAGGCAGATATTGTCCCCATCAAGGGGTGCCCCATCATCTCCATCGCAGGGGGGGTCCCCATCATCCGCAGGGATTTGACCCCCCTCTCCCTGCTCAGAGCCATTACTCCATCCAGAAGGGAGCCGCGTTCCTCGGCATCGGCACTGACAACGTGCACCTGGTGGCCACCGACGAGAGGTGGGAGCCGGGCTGATCCAGGTGGATCTGCAGCTCCACTGCCCCGGCTCTGCCCCCACTATGGGTCTGTTCCCATCCTGCAGGGGGAAGATGATCCCTGAGGAGCTGGAGAAGGAGATCCAGAAGGCCAAAGCTGAGGTGAAGCGGTGGCAGTGCTGGGTGTTCCCCTGCTCCATCCCAACGTCCCCTGTCCCATCCTGATGTCCCCTGTGCTGTTGCAACATCCCCTGCCCCACCTCAAAATCCAGCACCCCATCCATCCTGACACCGGCTGTCCCATCCCAACATCCCTGTCCCATCCCGGTGTCCTGCAGGGCGCGGAGCCATTCCTGGTGTGCGCCACATGCGGCACCACGGTGTTGGGCGCCTTCGACCCTCTGGGCGCCATCGCGGACGTGTGCGAGCGCTACGGCCTCTGGCTCCACGTGGATGTGAGCACCAAGGAGGGAGGACACACGAATCCCTTTGGAATCCCCCTGTTCCCAGCGCTGATCCCTATCCGTGTCCCTGCCCACAGGCAGCGTGGGGCGGCAGCGCTCTGCTCTCCAGCAAGCACCGGGACCTCCTGGCTGGCATCGAGAGGTCAGCGCCGCTCCCGGCTCCCAGCACCCCACAATCCCAGGATCCCAACTGGGGGGACCCCCTCTTCCCACAGGGCCCACTCAGTGACCTGGAACCCGCACAAGATGCTGACAGTGGGGCTGCAGTGCTCGGCATTCCTGCTCCGTGACACCTCCGTGCGTGCCACCGCCCCTTCTCTTCCTCTCCCACCACTGTCCCCTGCCCCATCCTGATGTCCCATCCCAATGTCTCCTGCCCCATCCTGATGCTCCATCCCATGTCCCATTCGCACATCCTGCTGCCCTATCCTGCTGCCCCATCCCCACATCCCCTACCCCATTCCATGTCCCATCCCCAAATCCTGATGTCCCATCTTCTACCCCATCCCATGCCCCATCTTCTGCCCTGTCCCCTATCCCATGTCCCATCCCATACCCCATTCCCTGCCCCATCCCACAAAATAGGGGTGTTGCCCCCACATCCCCCCTAGTCGCTAGTTTTGGGGTGACCCCTCTGCCCCCCCCAGGGTCTCCTGCAGCGCTGCCATGGCTCCGGAGCCACGTACCTCTTCCAACGGGATAAGTTCTATGACATATCCTACGACACCGGGGACAAGAGCCCGCAGTGCGGCCGGCGTGTGGACTGCCTCAAGCTCTGGCTGCTCTGGAAAGCCACCGGCACCCAGGGGCTGGCCCAGCGTGTGGAGCGAGCCTTCGCCTGCTCCCGGTGCGTGCCCGGGGCTGGGAGTGGGAAGGGGGGGACACAGCCCAGGACCCCTCTGCTCCTTTGACCTCCTGCTCTGCATCATCCCAGGTACCTGGCGGAGGAGGTGAAGAGGAGGGACGGCTTCGAGCTGGTGATGGAGGTACAGAGCCACAGCAAGGGAGTTTAATGTGTGTAGCCCCACATAACATCACCCCACCATGGCCCTGGGCGGGGGGGGTTCACATGACCCGCACATACACCACCACGCCGTGGCCCTGGGGTGGGCTTCATGTGTGTCCCCCCATTTAATACCCTCCAGCCATAGCCAAGGGGGTGGTTTTAAACCATTCCCCATCTAACATGACCTACCCATGGCCCTGGGATGGGTTTTAATGTGCCCCCCCCCCCCGATAATATCAGTGTTGTAGCCTCAGGAGTGGTTTTTAATGCCCCCCTCTACAGCATCACCGAGTGCTGGCTAGCAGAAGAGACCTGTCCCAAGCATGGGGGTCCCCAAATGGGCCTGGAGAGGGAAATGTCGTGTCCCCACCCCGGGTGTCCATGTGATCTCTTTCCTTTTCCTCTTCCCCCCCCCTGCAGCCGGAGTTCATCAATCTCTGCTTCTGGTTTGTGCCCCCCCGCCTGCGGGGCCGTGAGAGCTGCCCTGACTACTGGCCCAGCCTGGGCAAGGTGGGAGGTGGATCCACTGGGATCCTTGGGGGGGTGATCCCAAACCCCCTCCCCGCCCCCCAACCCCTTTGTGTGTGTGTCCCCCCCCCGCAGGTGGCCCCTGCCATCAAGGAGAGGATGATGAGGAAGGGCTCCATGATGGTGGGGTACCAGCCCCACGGCACCCGCGTCAACTTCTTCCGCCAGATTGTCACCAGCCCTGCGGTCACCAAGGCGGACCTGGACTTCTTCCTGGATGAGATCGAGAGGTTGGGATGGGATCTGTGAGCTCCCCCCCAGGCCCCCCCATCCCTGAGGAACAGGAGCAGAGTTCCACATCCCCCCTTCTCCTCCATCCCATCTCCAATCTGGGTTAAAGACACTCCAAAACCTACCGGGATGGGTGGAATAAAACCATTTACTGATCCATTTTGGGGGTGACCCCCCCCCGCTCCAGGAAAGCAAGGTGGGGACTCATTCATCAGTCCTGGAGCAGGCCAAACACGTTGGGGTCCATGCTGGCAGAGCTGGGGGGGCATGGCCTCAGCCTTGTGGCACCATCTCCACTTGCGCAGCATCTTGAAGCTCTGGAGCACGAGGCTGCGGGGATGGTCCTCCTGGGTCTGCTCCAGGTGGTTCTTCTCCAGCCGCAGGCACATGATCCCAGCCTCCTGCCATTCCATGCCAAATCCGCATCGGATCCCTCTCCGTTAAGTGATGAGGAGGTGGTGGTGGGATGGGGTGACAACGGGATGCAGCAGGAGCACCCATGGGCTCCTCCTCCTCCATCCCAATGGTGTCATCCTCATCCTGGGGGAGCCAGAAGCACTGGAGCAGGATGGAAACCTCTTCCCTGGGCCCTCTCACAACCCCTCATCCTGTGCACAAGGAATGCAAACGCAGCCCTGATGCCAAAGGAGACAAGAAGCAGGATTTAGCCACACGTGTAATAAGTTACATGATGGAGCATGCTCCAGAGCTTTGGACCAGTCCCTGAGACACCTCAGTGGTCACGGAGCCACTCCGGTCGCTCCAGCAGGGAATGGGCAATCAGCTGCTTCCTGGAGCAAGGAGCAGTGGCAAAGGCTGCTAAAAATGAGGAGCAGGTCACAGAACAAAGAGAGGAGATGAGCGGCAGCCATGGGGGTGTAGCATGGGGCAGGTAAGGGGATGAGGAGAGAAAGATGGGGACAGGGAACCTGACAGGAAGAAAGAAGCAGCAGAGAAGGGTGGCAGAATAGAGGAGAGGCAGGGCTGAACAACAAGAAGGACAGGAAGGAGGATGGAAATGCAGGAAACCAGGAGCAACGAGAGGAAAATACCGGCTGGAGTAAGGACAGATGAGCCCTGGGCTGCAGGACAGACATGGACTGACAGAAAACAGCGACAGGGAGCAGAGACAGAACAGCAAAAGAAAGAGATGGATGCATAGGAGGCCAAGGAGCTGCGAAAAGGAGAACCAGCGATGGACGAAAGAGGGAGAGGGAGCAGGACACAAGAAGAGGATGAGTGCAGGGGACCAAAGCATGGGCAAGAGAGAGGAATGGACAGGGATGGACGATGACACGCAAGGAGCAACAGGGTCCAACAGCTCAGGACTCACCGCAGCTCTTGCCACTGATGAGTGAGTGCCAGCTCGGACGCTTCCTTACCCTTGGCTCCCCCCTTCCTCCTCCATGGCTCACGGAGCTGCTCTCCACCTACGAGAGCACACGGGGGGCTCAAAGGTGGTGCGGGACGAGGCTTCCAGCACACAGAGCACGGCTGTAGCGTGCTGCAGGCAACCTGTGCGCACCCCTGGCCTGCTCTGAGCTACGGAGGGGAACCCTTCACACCCAGGTTCTCCCTTACCAGGGTGCTGCCACGTGGATGCCTCCCCTTTCTTCTTCTTTACCCCTCCTTGGCCCCTCCAGCTGGGGCAGGGCAAGAAGCAGCAGCGACCATGAGCGCCATCGATCACCCCTGGCCGGAGACCCTCCTCGCACTGCGGCTCCTCATTCGAGACCCAGGGCTTGGGGGCGATGGGAAGCGGGGGGGAGCAGGGCCAGGGCAGGCTTGGAGCATCCGGTCCCCAACCCCCGGAGCCGCCCAAGGGGCTCGCTCGGCCCTCACCGGGCCGGTGCCGGGACCTGCGCCCTGCGCGCCGCCATGGCAGCTCCGCCCCGGGCTCTGCGCGCATGCGCCGCTCGCCGACGGCGCCCCGGAGGGACCAAAACGCGGCAGCCGACGCGAAGCGTTTCCTTAGCGGGATACAGCAGCGAGCCAACAGCAGCGGGGGCTGGAAGAGCTCCATAGCGCATGCGTGCGGCCCGGGCTGCAGTACCGAGGTTTGGCCACCGAGCGGAGCCCGGCGCCGCACCGCGCCCCCATCGCCTGCAGTACCGCGGTTTGGCCACAGGATGGCAGCACCCGCTCGCTCACTCGGTACCGAGGAGGCTCCGCAGCCCCGTTGCCACCCTCCGGGGGCAGCAGCTCCTTCACTGTGGGGACGGGGCTGACGCTTCCCTGCCCTTTTCCCGTATCCCGGCTCCAACAGTCGCTGCCTCCCCACTTAAAAACCATTCCAGGCCTTTGCCTCTGGTGACGGGACAAACGTGGGGCTGTTCCGGCCCTGCTGCCCAAGCACAGAGGCAAGGTCATGGTTAAGATGCTGCCGAGCCGATGACCACAGCTGGCGGTTCCAGACCGGAGTGAAGCTCCGCACCCCCTGCCACTGCTGCCGCAGTGCCACCAGCATGGCAGTCCACCCTCGTTCTGCCACCTGTAACTCCAGAGAGGCACTATGCAGATGGAGGTTCAGGTTCTGCTCTGGTACGTCTGCCTTCCTTTAGCTGGTTTATTCCTATAGGGGTTTGACCTATGTAGCCTTGTTGTCCCCAAGAGGACATTTCCACAGCGCTCCTGCAGGAGGGACGGGGCTCAGAGCCATCAAAACCCACCCAGAGACCCCAGAAAAGCCTCAGAGCAACCCCAAACCACCCTGGAGACCCTGCAACGAGGCCCCGGCACTTGCTGCTGTGCCAAGCGGGCGGCCCCATGACAAAACCCAAAGGCCAGAGCAGCCAAGATGAAGGAAAAGCTTCGGATCCAAACGTAGCCCCATAGGCACTGAGACAGGGCCCCCATTGATCTCACCGTTGCTGGACCCCCAGGAGCTTCCTCCGTGCAACCCCTTCGATGGGCATCCCTGTGTGGATCCCCAGCCCCTAAGCAGGGCAGGAGGAGATCTTGGTCCGAGGGCGAGGGTTAGAGGGAGAGGGGGGCCGCAGAGCTCCAGGCACAGGGGTCCAGCTCGGAGCCCATCGCAGGGGTAAAGAAGCACACGGCTCACGCTCCCCTGAGAAAGGGTTTAATGGGGATGGGGGGCACTGCTGCCCCTGTCAAAGGGCTGGGGGGACGCTGCGGGGGACACACACTATGTACAGAGCAACACAGGCACCCCCGGCTCCCTGCACCATCCCTGTGCTGGGGAATTGCCTCCCCTTCTCTCTCCTTGAGCAGGGAGAGGGGAGAGGCATGGGCTTGCCAAGCGAGGAGTGACCCCAGTCCTGACGAAGGCTGGGCTGTAAGGAGTGGACAATGGGAACACAGGGATGGCTCCTGCCCGCGCGGCTGGGAAGGGTGGAACTCTTTGGTTTCGCCATTAAGACTGCACAAGGCCGCCGTTTACCAAAGGGCCAAGGGAGGCCCAGCAAGGTTCCAGGCACTGGGAATGGGGTGAAACCATTCCCTCCCCGGTGCAAGACGTGACCTGAAGCACCCGACCGGGGCTGGGGCTGTGTCTGGGCCCCAGCAATGGCCCCCTCCCCACACATCCGCATGTCAGAAGGGCCCAAACACCCCTGGGCTCCCCCCCCCTGCCCCATGCCCTGGGTTGCAGAAGTGCCCACCTGATGCCCTCCTGCTTAAGACAGGGAGTTGAGGAAATGGCTTTCCCCTGCCAGAGTGCTCAGCATGGAGCTCATGTCCCCCACAGCCATGTTGGCACCCCCGGATGCAGGCAGCAGACCCCCGGCAGGGCTCGGGGGCCCCGGCAGCAGTGCGGGCAGCTCCGGTTCTTCCACGATGGCAGCGAAGTCAAGGTGCGTGTTCTCCAGGTCCAAGGAGTCCAGGCTGTTGGCCACTTGCTCCCCTGAATCCAGGTAGTGACATGAGCTGCCTTTGAGCCCTTCCAGGCTCCCCCCATAATGCCCAGGACCCCCACAGCTTGCTGCCAGTTGACCCAGCAGCTTATGCCCACCTTTGCCCATGTGTGTGCCCTGGGCTGGGTAATAATGCAGGGCATTATTGGGCCCCTCAAGTGTGGGGCGGGCAGGGAGCAGGCGATGCGCCCGTCGGGAGCTGGCTTCCATTGCCTCATAGGAATGGCTTGGCTGGGGCAGGTTCCCTGCGTAGTCCAGGTTGTTTGGATGCCCTTGGGGTTTAGGGCCCGCGGGCAGGTGCGGCCCCAGCTCAGGGTTGAAGCATGGGGCATGCAGGAGGTGCTGGGTCTCCGGCAGACCCTGCGGGTTCTCTGCTTTGGGTTGGTAACCGGAGCACTTGGGGTTGAGGTACAGCGGTGCCTGCATGGCTTGGCACTGCCCGGGCTCGGTGCCCAGGCGCAGCGCAGCCTCCCCTCCCTTGGGGGCTGCTTGGGCTCCCCACATCAGAGCCTGCTGCTGCTGGACGTAGCTCCGGACCATCACCTCCTTGCTCTGCAGGGGGGGGGTCTGGTCTCTTCTCCCGCTCGGGCTCAACATGCCCATGTAACTGATGGGTGCCTGCTCCTCAGGCTGGAAACCTCCATGCCCTGCGTTCATGGCTTGGCCAAACGATGCTGGAGGCTGCAGGTGCCCGGCAAGTTTGGGGTTCTGGCAGGGAGCGAGCGCCGGGCTAGGGGCCGGGTATCGCTGCTCTGATTTGATCTGCAGTCGGTTAAGCCGGTGCCCCCCGGGATATCCATTGTCCTGGCACGAGCTCACAAGCCTGGGTTGCTGCCCGCAAGCGCCGGGCACTGGGTACTGGGTGCTCTGATGGTGAAAGGGTGACCCAGACATGGCACCGACACCGGGCTGCCCGGCGCTCATCTCCAGGCTGCTGTGGGGAGGCTCATCCCACGGCGCAGGCGCGGTGCCAGCGCCAGCGTGCATCGTGCTGAAGTGCTGGTTCACCTGGCACTGAGGGAGGGAGAACTCGGGCTGCAGTAAACCCTCCTCCACGGCCCTATGGCCGCCTGCGGTCAGCTGCAGGCACGCCGTGGTCCGGTGGCTGCTGCCATAGGGGCCGTCACACTGGAGCTCGGCGCCCGTCCTATGGCACAAGAAGCTTTCCTCGGGGTAGTCCAAGTACGGCTCCATCCCTGCCAAGGCTGGCTCCGTGCCGGGGCCCTCCCTGCTCGCGCTCTCCAGGAAGACGTTCTCACTGATGCTGGGCGGGCGCGGGGAGAAGCCTTGGCGCTGCAGGCTGCCATCGGAGCCACCCAAGGGCTGCAGAGCGGCTCTGCCGGCTCCCGGCGCATTGACGTTGCCCGCGCTCTTGAAGCGATGCACCCTGGGCGCAACGGGAGCGTTGGCCACGCTCCGGGTAGGGTCGCTGGCCCGGCGCACGCCGCTCCGAGCCACCAAGGGATGCGGAGCTCGGCCGGCGTAGCCAGGGGCGTCATTGGAACTGTGCCTCCGCAGCAGCCCGTTGGCGAGGAAGCGGGGCTCCGCCGGCCCGGCGCAGGCCCCACCGAAGCTGTCGTGGGCGCCCATGCCCGCCCGCTCCACGCTGGGCAGCGGGGTTGGCGGGGGACCGCCTGTGGCCGCAGCGTATTTGGCCTTGAGTCGATAGCGCTGGGCTGGGGTAAGGCTGCCCATGCCCGGCAGCCCCCCTCCGTGGCTGGCATCGCTGGAGCGCCGGGATCCATCCGGAGAGATGGGGTCGTAGCCATCGGCCAGGGCTGTGGCGCCGGGCATGGGCCCGGCCAGGTACGGGGACACCAGGGACGAGCGCCGGCTCACGGTGTAGGCTGAGCTCACGGTGCTGGTGCCGCTGCTCCGGCGCTCGCTCAGAGCCGTGCCCGTCCCCGCTGCTGCCAGCGCCGCGATGCGCCGGTGCGAGGCGGCTGCCGGCGGCCTGGGCATCTCCCCTGGAAAGAAAAGGAGGAGTTGGGACAAGGGGCACGTTCGCATGTGGCCACCCCCAGGAGCAGGATGCGGCCTCTTCCATGGTCGGTGCCCGGCTAGGACAGGAGGCAGAGTCAAGGGGTGGCAACAAAGAGGGGGCAGAAGATCATTTAGAATCAATGAGGTTGGAAAAGACCTTAAAGATCGAGCCCATAGATGGGGGGTCCACCACGAGTGTGGCAACGTCTCTGGCTGAAACCAGACTTCTCTTGCCGTGGGGCCAGCCCCATATCCAGGTTGGGGGGAACCACAATCTCACCGGCTCCGGGGATAGGTGGCAAATTCAGGCCCTTGGGAGCTGCTGGCTTCCTCATCTGCTTCAGTTTGTCGATGCGAAGGTTCTCCAGCTTGTGGAGGGCCATGAGCCCCGAGGTGCCCATGGGCTCGCCGGGCACATCCTCCAGTGTGGACAGGTCCTCGTAGCTGCCACCGGCGTTGCCGGCCATCTCCACCCCACTGTCGTTGTTGGTGGTGCTGCCGAGGGGGGAATGGCCGCTGCTGCACGATGACTGCCCGCCAGGGCTGGGCTGGGGCTTCTGGGGGGGGGACACCCAAAGACATGAACCACGGAGAAGGGGGTCAGGCACCCACTGCACCCAACGCACCCTGCGAGATACAGGGGGGACGACCCCGCTCCCGTGCAGACCCCCCAGCTCCTTACCAAGGCCAAGTCAGGCACCAGGAGTTTGCCGTCATCCTTTTGGCCTTCGGCGGGGCCATTTGTGTCTTTCTCCTGCTTCATGTCCGGGGGGCCACCGGGGGTGGGCAGCGCGCGTCCCGGCACCGCATCCCCTCGGTGCTTCTTGGTGACGTGGGCGTCGGGGCCGTGCACCGTCTTCACGTGCTTGCGCAGCGAGCTGGGGTCTGTGTAGCGCTTGGTGCAGCCCGGAATCTTGCACACGTAGGGCTTCTGCCAGGGGGACAAAGGCGTTAGCCCCGAGCAGAGACCCGGGGCATGCAATAAATACCCCTCCCAACCCTCGCAAACAAGCCCATAAATCGAGGGTAGGGAGGGACCCAAGAGGCTGAGTCCCCTTTGGATGGGGGATGTTGGATGCTACAGCAGGGACTTGGAGGAGGTCAGAGGGAGCTGATGAAGAACACGAGGGGAGCTCCTCAGGAGGGGTTAAAGGGACCCTGGTGGGATTGCAGGTGATGGAGGGAAGGAACAGGGGCCATCTATTAGAACATGCAAGGGACACAGGGAGTTTTCAGAGCACAGGGCTACTTAGGAGGCACATGGGGAGCCCAAAGGGGTGCAGAGAGCCCCGGGCAGGTCAGTACCTCATTGGAGTGAGTGCGGTTCTGATGCTTGGCCCGGTCAGAAGCGTTGGAGAAGGCCTTGTTGCAGCCCTCGTGTTCGCACACGTAGGGTTTTTCCCCCGTGTGTGAGCGCAGGTGGGTCTTGAGGTTCTCCAGGCGAGAGTAGGCTTTGTTACAGCCCTCGAACTGCGCGGGCAAGGGGATTGAGAGGGGCTGTGCGCCTCGCATAGAGCCCGCACCGCATCGCCCCGCGCAGCGCGTCTGCCGGGGCCACCATCGCACCTCCCGGCCAAAGCACTACGCGGCTGCCCATCCTTATGGCCGTGCCATGCCCCTCACCGGGCTGTAGCCATTATCACAGAGGCTCTGGGCTGCCACACGGAAACTCCGCTCCATCAGAGACTCGTGGAATGGTTTGGGTCGGAAAGGACCTCACGATCGTCCAGTTCCAACCCCCAGGGACACCTGGCACTAAACCAGGTCACCCAAGGCTCTGTCCGACCCGGCCATGAACGCTGCCAGGGATGGAGCATCCGCAACTTCCTTGGGCAACCCATTCCAGCGCCTCAGCACTGGAACTCCTTCCTTATACCCAACCTCATGCACTACCATGCTCACGTCCCACCCCATTTTCCCCATCACAAGCCGTTTCCCCCCGCCCAGTGCCCTAACTCCCACTGTGCCCTGAGCTCTGCCAAGCGCAAGGTCCAGCTTTGCAAGGGCCCTTGCCAGCTCACCGTGCACTTGTGGGGTTTCTCGCCCGTGTGCCGTCGCATGTGCACCACCAGCATGTACTGAGCCTTGAAGGGTCTCTGCTCCCGGGAACACGCTGCCCAGTGGCACACGAACTCCTTCTTCTCCCCATGGATGTGCTCGTTGTTGATGTGCTGCGGAGAGAGGGGCATCACTGGTGGCAACCACAGATTCAGGCAGAGAGAGGTGCCAATAGAATACTATGAGAGAACGGACAGAGAGGGACTGGGATGGTGGCTGGAGACACCAGGGGACGGGCAAAACCAGGGTGGTCAGATGATATCTACCAGGGGGTACAGGAGGTGGTTTGGGGCTATTCTGGGAGGACAGAGAGAAAACGCAGGGGTCAAGGTGGTGAAGGGGGTATAGAAACATAGAATAGTATCATAGAATAGTTAGGGTTGGAGAGGACCTTCAGATCGTCCAGTTCCAACCTATATTACAACTATGTAGGATAGTTGTAATGTCTGCAGGGAGACAAAGAGCAAAGGAAGGAGTCTGGATGCATCGGTGGTCCACGAGAGCTGCCACAGGCATGAGGAAGGCCAGAGAGGATGTACCCCTTAGGGACACGGTATGCGAGGGTCACAAGAAGTGGAGGATGCAAATCCTTCCATTCCTAGGGGCAGCTTCCAACATCATGCAAGTGTGCTGAGTTCTTCACGTAGGGAGGGGAGCAACTCAATACAGGACAGTAGGAGCTGGGGGCGAACAAAGGGGGGATGACACCCAGAAGCCTGAGGGCATCTTCTGGGCCTGTGTATACCCAGGCAGGACCTAACTCACATGCACGAGCTGCTCCTGCGTGTCAAACTCCTTGGCGCAGCCATCCCAGTAGCAATTGGTTTCGTACACAGCCTCAGACTCGGGTTTGCCATCCTCCTTCTCCAGATCTTCCCGAGCATCCAGCATCCCCAGCAAGGGGTCCTGGGGGAGCAGAGAACCCCGAGGTACATGCTCCTGTTACTGAGAGTGGTGCCAGGGGGAAGTGTGTGTGTGTGTGTGTGGGGGGGGGGTCTCAAGGCTTGGGCAGTACCTGGGTGCCTGTGGAAGCTGGACTGGAGATGTCACCCTCGGATCTCTCCTCTGGGTATTTGACAGCCAAGGGGCTGCTCAGGCTCCACTCCAACTTTAGCTGCTACCAGGGCAGGGGGAAAGCAGTCAGCACCGAGATGCTCGCTGGACCACTGCTGACACGGGCGCAAGGGCCCCTTACCTGGCACTGTTTGAGGGCCCCACGAGCTGGGGTGTGATGCAGGAGCCCTGGGCGGGTGGACAGGGGTTCATGGGAGCTACATGGTGCTGGTGGTGGTGGTGGTGGTGGTGGTGCTGCTGCAGTGTGGCTGTAAAGGTGGCCTTGGCCCTTCTGCTGTGCCGGGGGGCTCTGATATCCCAGCGATGGGCTGCAATGAGCGAGAGGGATGAGGAGGTGACACCACCAGAGCACAGGGATCCCAGGTTCCTTAACCCAGCGTCCCGCTCCGCTCCCACCTTCCCTACCCCTCACCCTCCCCAGGCATTCCCCAAGCTGGGAATCGGCATTCAGGCTCCCATCCTGACCCGCTGCACGCCTGGTGCCCACCTGATGGTGCTGATGGAGAGGTGGCCATAGGAGCCACTGGCAGAGGCACAGCGGGAGTTGATGAAGGCGACGAGGGAGTTGGGTGAGGTGCGGATGACCGTCTGCAGGTCAATGCTGGAGTCCGACAGCGGTGAGATGGACAGGGCCCGCTTCTTGCCCAGCTTGCCTGCAGCACGGGGCGTTGAGAACCGTGAGCCTGGGATGGCAGCAAAGAGTGCGGGGGGTTGTCCCCTCAGTATGGATCCTAGAAGGCTGAAGAAACCCCCAAGGACACAATCCTGGTGCATTGGAGCCTAAAGGAGGACCCTGGCTGTGCCAGTTAGCTTCTGGTTTAGAATGGATTGGGGTATTTCAAATGGAAGGGACTACAGTGATCATCTGGTCCAGACGCCTGACCAATCTGGGGCTGTAGAACCCAACGCC
Source organism: Lathamus discolor (assembly GCF_037157495.1). Classification (NCBI taxonomy): domain Eukaryota; kingdom Metazoa; phylum Chordata; class Aves; order Psittaciformes; family Psittacidae; genus Lathamus; species Lathamus discolor. Next base: position 2,457,153 of record NC_088906.1, read on the forward strand.
TGCCCAAGGCACTTACCATCACCACTGCCCAGGTGCTCGGCTCCTGGCACCAACCCATAACCACGGTGACCACTCATAAGGTTTGACTGATGGCATAAGGGGAAATCGAGTCCTGGCAGGGGCGAGGAGAAAGACGGGAAGAGCATAAGGGTGGGTGGCACAAGGGGGAAGGAAGTCCCTTGAGCACCCCTGAACCTAAGCACTGAGTCTGAAGCCGGATGCTCCTTGTGCCGTGCCAGGCACTGCTCAGGTGCCAGGATGAGGAGGGATGCGACCGACCTGGTGGTCCCGGGGCACCCGGAGCTATTCCATGGGGCGGGCGCAGGCAGCAGCGCTCGGCGTAGCCGCTGCCCGGGGGGCTGACGGGGTTGAACATCCCTCGGCGGAGCCTGCCCAGGCTCAGGGGCGCATCGGGTCCTCGCTGCGGGGCTGGAGCCGGGGGGCGCCTGAAGCGGGGAGGATGCGGGTGGGATGCGCGCCCCACGCCCGCCAGGGGGCGCCGCAGCACCGCGCCCCGCAGCGCCCCGCGGCCGCATCCGCACCCCGCATCCGCACCCCGCACCCCGAAAGCTCCCAGCGTGGCCCTGCCCTCACCCTCTGTGCCCCCCCCCCCACAGACCCTGCCCCACTGCCAAGGGGGCACTGCCAAGGTGGGGAGGGAGGGTGGGTGACAACAGGGAAACGGCGTCACCCGCATCTTGGGGCACGGACACGACCATCGAGGGGCCCAGGCACAGGAACCGGACTAGGGACCATCTGACTCCGCTCTGGGGACCCCTGCCCTGCCATAGTGGCCCCTGGCGTTTACTTTCCCTTTCCATGCAGACATCCTGGTGCTCCCCTCCCATCAGGGTGCCTCCCCCTGCCCTAAGGGCTCCCACTTTCTCCCTGGAGCTGGGGGGGGGACATTCCCCACACTTTGCTGGATGTTCCTGGAAGGAAGAAGGGGATGGTACAAGAGGAGATGCCTATGGGGCCAGGGCGCAGCCCCCACCGCATCCCTCTCCTCCTCTGCTGACATTGCAGAGACATAAACCATGCAGAAAGCTGCATGCCTCTGGTGGGCTGGGTGAGGACAGGAGGAACAAGCCACAGTGGTTCTGGATCACCACAGCCACGCGGATCCACCACCCTCTCCAGAGCAAGTCTGTCTGTCCCCAGGTACCTCATGGCACGAGCACAGGGCACTTAACACACCCTCAGCACAAGGACCACGGTACAGACCAAACCATTGCCCAGCCCAAGGCTGCCTCTGATAGCTTGGCACAAGCAGGGATGCTGCTGTTGTAGGGTCGCCCATCACACAGGTCCCCAGATACTGACTTAGCAAGGTGCCCTCCTGCTCGGTGCTGTACTACAACAGTGTCTGTTGCAGGAGGGGTGGACCACACACCCGTGCACCCAGACACCCGCACTCAAACACACACATAGGTGTCAAACCCGCAAGCCCTAACTGCCCAGCATGGATGCTTAGGACCATTCTCGGTCAAAGGACCCAGGCTGGCGCAGTGCTCTGCCCTCCTCAACGGATCCCTGCAGCATCAGCACGTCCCACCCAGCCCTGCCTTGCCTCTTGGTCCCCACCCTGCCTGCAGGTGAAAACCCTGCCCTGTCCCACCCTCAATCGCAGCCCTGCCCACAGGGCACCATCGCAGCCCTGCCTGCAGGTTCCTGTCCTCCTCCTCCTGGGTCTCGCTTCCGCTGATCTCCAACCATGGCTGCACCTTCGGGTCCCAGCCTACATCTTTATCCCCATCCCCACCCGCGGTCACTCTCCTGCCCCAGGATCCCTGAGGGCTTGCATGAAGGACGGGAGCTCTGGAAGGAGGAACAAGCACAGGGTGGGTGGCACTGGGAACAAGGTCTCCTGTCCCCCCAGCCTCCCCCCTTTGAGAGACCCCAAACAAGGGGTCTGGGGCAGCGGGAGCCCCTCACCCCGCTGGGAACGGTGCTGGGCTGCGTTTGGAGCACGAGGGGGCGAGGGGGGCTGCAATTCTTCCGCATGAGTTGCCCCTTTGAAAGCTCGTCTCGGGGCTTTGTGCGAGTGTCAGCCAGGAAGAATGGGGCAGGGGGGGCAGCAGGGCAGGCAAAGAGGGAGGGAGGAACCGGGGAAGGTGATGTGGTGCTGCGGACAGGCAAGGGGAAGAGGAATGGGGCTACGGGGAGGGGGGAGCAGAGGAGGGGCCTCTTACCTGCCCATTGAACCTGGGCCTTGATGCGAAGCCTGGGGAGTAGCTGCAGGGGAAGGCTCCCATCTGCCCCCCCCATCCAATCTGACCAAGCCCCTCACAGAACTCTGTCCTGTTTTGGAGTCTCTGCATGCAGCCATCCACGTGTATGCACAGGGATGCATGAACATGCATCTGCACCTATCCAGGGAGCAGCTGGGAGGTGATGGGGGAGTTGGAGACCAGCAAAGCCAAAGCCCCATTGTCTCCCCTGCCCAAGAACCATCACCTGGGCCCCCGCAGTCTGGGCCCATCACCAGCTCCTCACTCAAGTGGGAGCCGCAGTTTGGTACCAGGGACTGTGTGCGCCCACCCCAGCCCAAAGAGGAGGGGGCTGCAGCATCAGTGTGATGGGGGGCTCTACCCTGGGCCCAAGTGGTCCCAGCAGCCTCCAGCTCCTGGGCTGGGACCTGAGCTCCAGGCAGATGGGGCACCATGTGTGGGGCATCTCCTGCTTCTAGGAACAGGGTTAATTCCCCATCGCCTTTGCGATGTCCTCTCTCCCTTGCTGGCTGTTAGCTTCATTTCGTGCTATGCCATGCCCGACACGTGCTACACTGCGCACGTGAGCACATGTGTACACCCCTGCAGAGGGACCACCATGCAAACCCCTGCCTACCCCTAGTCCCTGCCCACCCGGATCCAAGCGGGATGGTCAGGGTCCTGCTGTGCCAAGACAGCTCCTGCTCCTGAGCGCAGGCAGAAGGGAGGAGTTTGGCAGGGAGACCCAGCCTGCAAGGGCAGTCTGGAGGCAGCGGGTGCAGCGGGGCGGGATGGCAGTGACCCAGCTCCCCAGCATGCCACACATTTCCCTTGCCGAGCACCAGCATGGTGGGGTGGCTGCGCAAGGCAGAAGGCATCAAGGGCCCCCCCAAGTCCCATCTACTCCCCCCAATGCAAAGGGTCCACAGGGCATGGGTGGGGCAGAAAGCATCAAGGCCCCCCCAGGTCCCATCTACCCCCACCAATGCAAAGGATCCACAGGGCATGGGGGGGGCAGAAAGCATCAAGACCCCCCCATGTCCCATCTACCCCCACCAATGCAAAGGGTCCACAGGGCATGGGGGGGGGCAGAAAGCATCAAGGCCCCCCCCCATGTCCCAGCAGCTCCCCCCCATGCAAAGGGTCCCCAGGGGCTCCCCGGCCCCCCCCGCGCTCCTTTAGCAGGGGAAGCAGGAGGGGGCCGGCTGCGCTGGGAGCCAATGGGAGCGCACCCGCGGCTCGCCCACCGCGGCGCTGCCTCCCCCGCCCGCCGCGCAGCGCAGCGCAGCGCAGCGCAGCGCCGCGGCCCACCCAAGTCGCAGCCTATGGGCATGAATGCGAGAGCCGGGGCGCAGCCGGGATGCGGGGAATCTTCCCTCGGCCTCCTCCTGCCAAGAAACTCGAACTGAAGCGCATTCCTCCTCCCCTCTGCCAAGAAAACAAGGAGCGCGGCCAGCGGCGCCTGCTCTTGCAGCGAGGGCTGGCTCCGGACCCTAAACGCCGGCGCAGGAGGGGGTCAGGACTGGCCATCCCCCCCCCCCCCCCCCCACATCCCAACTCCTCCTTCCTCCCACCCCAGCTCCTTGCCTTTTATTTCCTGCAAACACATCTAAAATGTGTCATCTGGCTCCAGTTTCCTGAGGACACTGGGGAGCAGGGAAGGGGAGAAAGGGAAGGAGGCAGAGAAGGCAGGAAGGGGGAAGGAGGTGGAAGCGGGCTTGTACCATGGGATGGCAGCGCTGATGGGTGGTGGGGCGGAGGTGGTGGGAAGGATCAGACACCCACAGGGGGACCACACACCCTTGGGGGACTTGGTTGCGCGTGCACCCAACACACGCTGCACCGGGGCAGACCCCCAGCCCAGCTCCCACTGCGCACCAGGGATGCTCCTGGCCCCCAAACAGCCCCTGGTCCAGGCAGCCGGCAGCAGTGGGTGCCGTGTGGCACGGCAGGGTTGCTGCCACCCAGCCCAGCACAGAGGAGAGGCAGGGGTCCCTGTCTGCGCGTCAGCATTGAACCCATCGCCTCCTGCCCCAAGCCCAGCCCCGGTAGGGTTAACCACGCTGGAGTCCCACTGTGGAGGAATGTGATGTCAGGGTTGGATTAGCCCATGCGGCCTCCATCCCAGCCACGATCCCAGCCCATAGACCAGCAGCGCTGAGCTGTGTGTGGCACAATCCATCAACCCGCCCAGCACAGCCCCCAGCATGGGGGGCCTGGAGGAGGGCTCTGTGTGTGCATGCGTGGGGGCATCTGGGTTTCTGTAAGCACGAGCTCGGCCATATGTGTCTGCATGTGCGGAGAGGGGTTTGTGCTTATGTGCATGTTTTGGGGGGGGGTATGCTTGTGTGTACGTACACACAGATGTATGTGTTTGCGTGTGTACTTATCTACATAGGAGTGGGATGTTCCTGTGTGCATGTGGGGAGCTACAACGTGTTTGCAGGCCCATTCACCCCAAATCCTCACTCACTGATGAAGCAGAGAGTGGCAGAGAGCAGGACCCAGCAGCACGGTAGGGGCTGGTGGGGGGGGGGGCACCCCAAGAAGCCCCCACTGCACATCCTTTTCACCCCCTAAGGAGAGGTGGGCTCTAGCCCCATGATAGGCAAAGCACTGAGCCCTCATCCCTACCGTCTCGTGACCCCAGGTCAGCCACATGCCCAATTGGTTTAACCCTCTAAGGCCTTAGGGAAAACATTGATCTGGCTCCAGATCTGCCCTCCTGCACCGGGGCAGCGGCTCGGGCAGCAGCTCTGCATGCACAGAACAGAACACGGCACAGGCTGCAGCAAGGCAGCTGGAAGAGAGCGGCTGGGGAGCCCGTGTGGCCATCCAGGACCAAGGGGACACACGGCAGGGCAGGCAGGGTCTGGCAGGATCAAGGCTCCTCCAAGCTACGGTGTCTCCTGCCCCGCGGTGCAGCCTGAGCCAGCGCCCAGGGGAAGGCACGGACAGGCAGGGATGGTGAAATTCCCCCTTGGAAAAAGCCCCTTTCCCTGCCCGGGGAGCGGGTTGGAGCCAGGGCAGTGCGGGCTGCGCTGGGAAGCTGCATCCCCCGAACCCCACGAGCTTTCTCATCTCTGCCTCCAGCAGCAGGGATGCGCAGACCTCCCGCCCAGCCGCCTCGCTATGGGTCTGACCCCACTGTTAGGCCAGGCTTTAGGGCGAGCCCAAGCTCCTCTGCATGGGGCAGCTAATCTGCCCAGGACTGCAGCTGCCACAAAGCACATTGCTTCAGGTTCAGGGGGTCTGAAAGGGGACGAGCCAGGGTCATGAACCCATGCTGGTGTGAGCTGCCAAGCTCGTTCCAAGGTGGTCCCTTGCCTGGAAAAGATGAGGCAGGGAAGAACCAACTTCATGTGTGGAGGGAAAGGGGCAGATCCATCCGTGCCAGAAGAGATGCAGGACATCCTCCGCTCCCCCTCTTCTCCAGCCCTTGCTGCCACCTTCATTCCCCACCGCACCCCATTATTCCTCTCTGCCCTCCACACCACTTCCAGTAAGGACCAGCGGTCCCTCCCCAGCACACCCATCCCTCCAGCATCCCAACCTTATGCAAGCCACCGTGCACCACCACCCAGGCACCTCATTTCAGCAGGGGGCCAAACAATCCAGCCCCTCGCTCCCACATGCATCCACACCCACTCATGACCAGGCACTGACATGCCTTTAGACACGTTAACACACGCTAACACACGTGTGCTTGGGGAAGAGGAGAACGCAGGGGTGCAGTGGCTCCCAGGGCAGAGGCAGCCCATGGAGGAGGGCGGCAGAGTGGGAGCTCCGTGCTCCCTGTTTCCCCCCTTAAAGCAGGGCCCGCCGGCCCTCAACCACAAGCTGAGCCGCTCAGGAAGCCGTGGCAAGCAGGGCAGGAGCGGTGGTGCTTGATAGGTGGTCCCAGGGCAGGCAGGCGATTGTCATGGGCTCGCATGGTATTTGCTTTGGCTGCCAGCGCGCTCACACTTAACCCCTGCCAATTGCTCACATAAAGCCATTTCCCTGGCCCCTGCCTCCGCTGGGGTAAGGTTTTGGGGTGAGGGTAAAGGGGGTGCGCACACGGCAGCAGCTGCTCCAAGGCATTTTTATGTTTCCCCTTCCCTTCCCGGTGCTGGAGGGAAGCAGCGAAATGGAACATGTGGGACCCATAAAAGCTCGGCTCTGAGTCATGGCTGCGGGAGCCCCTGCCAGGCCCTGTTCCTTCCCATGGCATCAAGGCATCATCCCCAACCCACCCCCATGGAGAGGTACCCCCAGAACAGGGGCTGCGGTGCAGGGGTTCCTGCTGTCCCGAGGGAGAGGAGGCAGCGCCCGGCAGGCGCTGCAGGGTCATCTGCCCTCTCACTGCGCTCAGGGGGGGTCGCAGAGCCTGCTCCCACCCCGACAGCTCCATCCTGCAGGATCCCTCCGAAGACGGGAAGAGGAGGATGCGCAGGAGCTGGCAGAGGCTTCAGCAGCGTTAAAGGATTAGATATACACCAGCAACCCCTTTTAATCTGTGGAACTGCCTGCCTCTTGATGTGCAGGGCAAGGGGAGCACAGCACAGGGGGATGTAGGGAGCATAAATTGCTCCTCCTTTGGGGCAGGAGCCACCTCTGTCTGCCCAGAGGTGGCGGTGGGCACTGTTCCTCGGTGTCCTCAGCAATCCTGTGCCTGATGGGACTCTTTAGGCTCTCCAGGAGTACCTGCCTCTAATAGAGGTGGGTGCTCAACTGTCTGCTCTCCTGTTCCTTGGCTGGAGACCTGTGATGTCCATACATAGAGCCCCATCTCTGCCACTATGGGGGGCATTGACCAGGGCTTTGCTCCCTCTGGATGCGGGTAGGAGTTGGCTGGTGGGATCGCACCACATCTGGAAGCATCCCCCCAGCCTCAGCCTCAGAGCTGGATGCAGCCGGGCTGAAATCTGACTCTGTTTTTGCTGCTGGTTCCCACTCGGAGGCAGCTATTTTATCAGCTGTTTGCCCTGTTATTGCGCAGCTTCTGGAGGGGTTTGATGTGCCGTAAGGATTGGGCTGTGAGCTGTGAGGATCCCTGGAGAGGCATCCCCTCCGTCTCACCCAGGGCCCACCCAATGGACCTTTTCCATTTATCAAATGGCTGGGATTTTGCCAAACACCAGCAAAAGCCATAAAGAGAAACTGAGGCACAGAGAGAGACTCCAGTGCTACGGAGGCAGACAACTGTGCACACAGGTGTGTATGTACGCACACAAACAGGCCCCGCTGTACACACATCCATAGGGGATGCTCTGGCTGCAGGAGGATTGCTCTCCCTTCTGACCAGCTTCCACACACTTAAGGTTTCCCTCTTTTACTACGTCAGATGGACAAGAGCAGGCCCAGTGGCCTGTGGAAGCAAGGAAAGACAACAGCACAAACCCTTTTGTGAAAGCTGACAAGCCAAAAACAAAGCTGGAGAGGGGCTTTGGACAAGGGATGGAGGGACAGGCCAAGGGGAATGGCTTTAACCTGCCAGAGGGGAGACGGAGATGAGCTCTTAGGCAGAAGTGGTTCCCTGTGAGGATGCTGGGACACTGGAATGGGCTGAACAGAGGAGGTTTGGATGCTCCATCCCATCAAGTCCAAGTTGGATGGGGCCTGAAGCACCCTGCTCTAGTGGAAGGTGTCCCTGCCCGTGGCAGGGGTTGGAGCTGGAGGAGCTTTAAGGTCTCTTCCAACCCAAACCAGTCTACGGTTCTATGATATGTACGTGCATGTGAACACATTCATGTGCTGAGCTGCACCATGTCACACATCATGGAAGCACCACTATTCCCTCCTCAAGCCCGAGCTCAACACCCGCCTCTCCTCAGGCTGCCCCAACACAGCAGCACAAGGTACCAGCGCTGACTCACTCCCCCATTGGAAACCTGTGCTCCAGGGCTCAGCCACATCCAGCACCGGGAGGGGAATATGGTGCTGAGTTAGTTCCACTGCCTCCCACCAGACCAGCTACAGGGGCCTGGCGACCTTCAGCTCCCAACCTGCTCCCGGTTCTGTGCTCGTCTTTGTGATGGAAAAGATGGGGCACGGGGGACATGAGGACCACCACGCAGGCTACCAGTGACTTGGCTATAAGCAGCCTCACAAGGGTGAGGGTATGCACTGGTGGGCGCAGGTCAGTATATGCCAGGCTCCTCAGAGGTGCCAGCATCCTTGGGGAATTTGGAGCTCCTACCAAGCACATGGAGTTTTGGTGTGGATCTGCTGCAGGGTCTCTATTTCCAACAGACTCCCCTCAAAGACTCTTGCTGAGTAACAGTGGCTTTCACTGTGCTGGCCAAAGGCTGAAGGGAGGGTAAGCACCAAAGCAGCTCGCACTAAGCGGAGACATCTACATCAGCCAAGAAGCTTTGAACACCCACAACAGCATGCAAGGGACAGTAGATGCCTTTGCCAACCCCTGGCCACCACAGAGGCAGCTTCTGCCTCAGCTGGGCACAGCAGACGCAGCCACGCTGGGAAGTGTTCCTAGGTCTGAATTACTAAAGGTGAAACTTCATCCGGGTGCTTCCTCATCCCTTTCCCTGCACCAAATCCCAGTGCCCACCCTCGGGACACTGCATCCGCCAGCTCAGGTTTGCCACACGCAGCCTACAGAGCAGGCTGGGGGGAAAGTCCAGTATCCGGGTATCCAGAAGCATCCTCTGCACCCCGACATCTCTCCCAGCACTGGGATGTGGCTGGAGTAGCCACTGGTTTCCCAGACCCCAACCACAGCATCACAAATGCCACAGCCATTCCTCTGCCACATTCCTCTGCCTTTAACCTTCCTGCACTCACTGAGGGCTCGGTGTGGTCTGGGGGTGCCTTGCTCTGGGCAGACCCAAAGTGGCCGCACAGGCTCAAGTTAGCTCATGCTCAGCTGCAAACAGGGCTGCCAGGTCTCACAATGCCCTGCTCGGGGGTTCCTCACCCACCTTCCCTGCCCCAGCCCCAGCCCTCTGAGTACTAAAGCCAGCAGCAGCCCTTGTGCAAGCACGCTGGGGACGCTCAGACCTGTCATAGGCAAGGACTCGAGGCGCTCCACAAGCAAAGTGCGAAAGCAGCTCTGCCTCCCCGCAAAGCCAGGTTTCTTAACCTCAGCTCCCTGCTCCATGAAGGCTGAGACCTTCCAAGGTCCTTTCCAACCTGGCCTCCGCTATGGTTCCGGGTTTTCCCAGGGGTGGGACACTTCTGAGGCAGCCTCTGCTGCAGCCCACATGGGCAGGGAAGAAGCAGCCCCAGGGCCTATATGGGATGAGGGCTGGGGAGGACTGGGGCATCTTGCCCTGGTTTCTGGGACGCTCCTCGGGGGTGCACGGAATCTCCAGGCCCACGTGGCCTGGCCGGGCTGTCAGGAGAGCAGGGGGACCCCCTTGTCCCAGCGCCAGACCCTCCCCTCCTCAGAGCCCTCCCAAGGTCCCCGGAGCAGCGGGTGCTGTTGTGCGGCCGACGCAGGCGGGTGCAGAGGCCCACGAGGCGCCCAGCAGAGCCCCAGGGACATCACGGATGGCCGGGGGCTGCGCCAGCAGCGCGGGTGGCCCCCGCTCACCCTCGTGGGGACGGTCCCGGAGCTGCTGCGTCACTCGGGCCAAGGCTGCAGCTCCCACCCGCTCGGGACTCCCGGTCCTGCGCTGCCGGAGCTCCCCGCTCCCTCCCGTGCTGCGACGGGGTCCCCGGGCCGGCGCTGCGCCCACCGGGGGCACGAAGCGAGGCGGCAGCGGGAGCGTGCGGGGGGGAACGGGCGGGGAGCGCGGCGGGGCCCGGGGCGCTCTGCCCGGCCCTGGATGAGGTCCGTCCCCGTCCCCCCACCCCAGCGCCGACGGGGCCCGGCGCTGCGGAGGCTCCGGAGCCACCCCGGCTCCCGCGGGGAGCTCCCCAGCCGCGGCCCCGACCCGCCGACGGCTCCTACCTCCGGGCGGCTCCGAGGGCGAGGCGGCGGGACCCGCGGCTCCGCGCTCCCTTCCCTTCCCTTCCCCCGGCTGCGGCTTGGTCCGGGCGAGAAGCGGCGCATCCAGAGGGACCCCGGTGGGCGGGCGAGACGGGACGGGACGGGACGGGACGGGACGGCGTCCCCCGCACTTCCCGGCCCGCCCCGGGCTCCCGGGGAAAGTTACCGGAGCCCCCGCAAGGGGAGCGATGGGGGGGGGGGGGGGGGGGGGGGAGCCGCGTCCCGGCACAACCGGGCTGCGGGTCCCGCTCCGCCAACTCGGGCGGCGGCGCCGGGAGCGCTCGGGACCGAGCCCCCGGCCGGGAGCGCCGGCGGCTGCAGCCACCCCGAAAACCCGGGCTGGATCCTCCCGCAAGCGCGCACGCGGGACACGCGCGCCCGCAGCGGGCCTGCCCACGCACGCCGGTCGCCCCGCACTCCCGCACCCCCACGGGTGTTCACCCGTGTCCCTGCAGTGGGGCCCGGCAGCCCGGGGCCCGACAGCAGGCACCCGCCGTGTGCCTTCGAGTGCGGGTCAGCATGTGCGCAGGGCTGGGCGCGCACACGTGCACCTGCGCACGGGTACACGCGTGGTGCACACGCGCGTCCGTGTACACCCGTGTGCAAGAACACGCAAACAGGCACACGTACACCCCGCGTGCGCAGGGCAATGCGCAGCGCACAAGCACAGCGCGTGTGTACAGGCAGGATGGGCAGCCGCCAGTTGACAGGGACAGGGTCTGGCGGTCGCCCTGGGCCTTCACTGCAGCACGGAGAGGCCAAAGGGGCTGGGGGCAGCTGGTGCAGGTGTGGGATCCCCGAGGTTGATAACCTGCACCCGGGCATTGCAGGCCCAGCACCTCCAGTAGCCTGGATACCGCTGGAGACCCTGACAGAGCCTGCCCCAGCACCCCAGCATCACTGAGTGGAGACCACACTCCCCAGTAATGGACCCAAAACCCAGCCAGACCCTGTATCCCTTGGGAGACCCCTGGCATAGACAACGGGAGCAGGTGCCTTAGGGAGACCTGAACCACCCATGGCTGGGGGACACTGCCGGCAGCAGGGAGTGCAACATACACCGTCTCCTGGCCGTGTCACCGCGGGGCAGGACCCTCATGGCAGGGAGACAAGGACCTCCGGGATGCCCATCCCGTCCACAGGGCACCAGGGCAGCCCTGGTGCCTCAGCCGGGAAGGACCGGACATGGCCTAACCCTAACCCTACCCCTAACCCCAGCCCTACCCCTAACCCTAGCCCTAACCCTAACCCCAACCCTACCCCTAACACTGACCCTAGCCCTAACCCTACCCCTATCCCTACCCCTATCCCTAACCCCAGCCCTAACCCTCGCCCTAACCCTCACACTCGGGCTGCGGGAGCACGGGCAGCAGCGGCGGGGTCCGAGACCGGCAGGGCAGCGCCTCCTGGTGGCCACCGGAGGAGCCGCATCCCCGCCGCAGCCCCAGGGGGAGCTTGGGCCGGGCCCCGGGGTGCGGCGGGGCCGTTCCCCCCCCCCGGTCCTCACCTGCGGACCCTGCTCCTTCCTTGCTCTGCCTCTTCCCGAGGGCTCCCACGGGCACGGAGCTTGCTAGGAGGGAGCTCCTGCCCTCTCTGCTGAGCGCTCAGCTCCCCCGGTGACCCCGGACCCACTTTATGTGGGGACATGGCTGTTCTCCCCCTACCCCAGCGCTCAACTGCTCCTACCGGCTTCATCCTGCTCTCCGGGGTGACACCGCCTGTGTCGTGCGACCCTCGAAGGTGAGGGGAGCAGCCCCATGCACCCAGCCTGTCCTCAGAGCCTCTTAGCAGGATTACCCCAGCTGTGGGCACTATGCCTTGCATTAGCCTGTCCTCCCCAGAGCCCTGCGTGTCATCACGCACCGCAGGTGGCCGGTGCGCCACAGGGGTGGCTTCACAGCATGACCCATAGCACATCTCTAGCGAACGCGGTCTCCATTGGCTGCATGGGACCTCCAGAGCAGAGGGGCAACGTGGGGAAGTGTCAAGACGCATCCCTCCATCCACTGGCACAAGGGGAGAACAGCTATGGGTGCCCCCAGGATGTCCGATGGATGGAGTCCCATCCATCAGCCCTGCGAGAGGGCCAAGGTGCTGGGTGCAGGTGAAAGGCATTGCCTGCATCTCTGTTTTGTAATAGGCATAAGCAGCTCAGCAGATTTACTCTTGAGCTGAGTGTGACCCCTGCTAAGCTGCCAGGAAAGGCCCACTGAGCACTGGGGATGCTACGGGGCCAGCCCTGCCACCCTCCTGGGGTCTGGGGGCTTGCCCCAGGACCATCCACCTCTTCCATCTGCATGGCCAGGCAGGCCCAGGTCCGTTTTGCCACCAGCTTTGAGCCCCTGGGGTTCAAACAACACTTGGGTAGCTCCCTACCAGCGACTCCCCCCCTCCCACTGCCACGTCCCCCACCCCAGCACTAATCTTGGCCTCCTGTTTAGGGAAGTTAAAGCGGCTCAGAGCAGGGCCAGATGATCACCCAGATTAAGGACTTAACGGTAGCACCACGACCAGCTCAGCATCTCAGCTCGGCGCTGGTGGGTCAGCGTGTCAGTGTGTCAGTGAGTCAGCACATCATGCACACGCATGTGAACAGCCTCCCCTCATGCACACATATAGGAACACGAATTCACTGTGATGTGAAGATGCTGGGCTGCTGGCAAAGGAAAATAGGGTATCTGGTGTCTTTATGGGATGCCTCCCTGCCTGCCCTGCCCCACAGTTACACTGGAGTGATGCTAGGGACGGGGGGAGCAGGGATTGTAAAGGCACAACGCACGTCCCCGTGCCCTCACCCCAAACCCACACCTGCAGCTCTCAGCGCATCCGTAGCAGGACACAGCCACCACCAAGGTGTGAGCAGCACACGTGCTGGGGCTGTGTGAGCAGCCGGAAGGCTGAGGCATCCTGCCAGTGCCTTTTCCCTATAGGTGGAGATCTTTTGGGGAGGGTGGGTGATGGCCATGCTGCCCCCACAGCCTGGGGGGGTGCCCGCTGGGGCCGGCTGATGAAAGCTGCCCTTTGTCCGCTTGCAGGGCACAGCACAGGGCCAAGCTGGGGAAGCGAGTGGGTTTGTCCCGAGATGAAACGGCCCCAAACTGAGCTTTGAGCGGGCCCTTACGCAACAAGGACCCGGGATCTCAGGGGGATGAGCAGGGGGCATTGCCTCCCACTCCAGCAGCATCCCACTCCAAACGGCTCCCCATCACCCAGGGCATTGCCAGGCTCTATCCCTGCCTTCTGTGGAGTTGAGACTGGGGTCGTTGGGTGATGTTTAGGGAAGCGTGTGAGAGGGGATGGCGGAGGTCAGTGAGGTATGGGTAGGTCCAACCTCTGCTATTTGCAGTGGGGACACGGGATTTGGGGGGGGGGCTGTGGTTTGTCCTTTGAGGTCACTCAAGCTGGTCAATAACTGCGAGCCTGGTTCAGGATTGATGCTGGTAGGGAACAGCCTTTTCAGCTTGGGCAGTATCTGCTCTGCTGGGAAACACTCCTTTGATGCTCACGGTAGAGGCCCAGTGAGGTGGTACCCAGATCCCAGCCCCTGTCCTATCCCCCTGTCTCCCATCCAACCCAGCCCCAGAGCCAGGAGCTGGACCTTCCATCCAAACAGGACCATTTCCCCCACCCCATTCCCACAAGTGGTGCCAGGAGAAAGGAGTCAGAGCCCGGATGTTGCGTTTCCACCCATTTATTTGGGAAGCTGCATCGAGGTATTAAAATAAATTAAAAGCACAGACCATGTGGATGCATTCATGTGTTAGTACCAGGAAGGCCAGGGCAGGGAGGTGCATAGATAGGATGGAGCACCAGGGAGTCCCACCAGCTGCAGAAACCTCTACCACAGAAACAGTGATAGGTGCAAAAGTAGAGGTACAAGTACAAATCTGTACCTTTAGCATGGTCTTAGAGGCAGATCCTGAGTCAGACCTTGTGCGGCGCTGGGCCGGGAGGGTGGGCAGCAGGGAAGGAAAGCACAGACGCCAGGGAAATGGATAGGGAAATACAGAGGACCTGGTCAGGAGGCAAGGTCACCCTCCACCTTGTCCAGTCACTGCCGTTTGGGGGTCCTTGACAAAGTCACACTCCCCATCCTCTTCTTCCAGGGCTGTTATTTGTGCCCGATTCCACCCATCCCAAGCACCAGGCCCAAATGTGATGCAGGAAGGTTTGTTGCAGCAGGGGAGAAGAGCGGGACTGCCTCTCATCCTCCAGTTTTCCACTTGGAGGAAAGAGACCCATTCCCACGTTCCGCTCTGCTTTCAAGGAGGCTGAGTCCCAAAGTGTCACCAGCCACTCTGAACGTGAGCAAAGATGGGGGCCCTCAACCCCACGGACCGAAATGTGGGGTCAGCTTGGGACCAAGGGGTGCTGCCAGTCAGAGCAGGGATGCCCAGAGCCACCAACCACCCCCAGCTCACGCTCAGCAGCCCGATGTGGTCTTTGCTCTGCCCTATGTGACTCCAGGTCATCTCTGGAGACCCCCTGTTCCCCCTGGTGAGACCTTCTCCCTGCCTCCCAACCTTTGCAAAGGAGTCCATTGCTCCACAGCCTGAGCTCAAGGGAGCTTTCCATCTTCCCCCACCCCTAAAGAGACAGTCCTGGAGAAGAGGGGTACCCAGCACAGCTCCCTCAACCCTAGCTACAGCCACAGGCATCAACGATCATGTCAGGGATGTCAGTCTTGACGATGTTGCTGTTGCGATCGAAGTAGAGGACCGAGAGCGGCCGGCGCCTTGTGGGCACACAGCAAGAGTGCCCCGATGCCTGGACATTGTTGGCTTTGACGAGGTTGAAGACGGCTGTATGGAAAGAAGAGGCCATCCCAGGGCTGCCGGCCACGTGTAAGGGGCACTGGCCCACGCAGTAGTTTATCTGGTAGCCCTCAGGCTTAATGATCCAGTCATTCCAACCGATGTCTCGGAAATCCACATAGTAGTCCTTGCGGCAGCAGAGGTTGGAGTTCTGGCTGCAGCGGAGGCTGCGCTTGGCCACGTGGTGACCCGGTTCTCTCACCTTTGCTTTGGCCACCAAGAAGGGCTGGTGGGACCAGCTGCCGTTGACTATTGCCATATCACCCCCATCCCCACGGCTTTCCAGTTCCAGCCGCAGGGTCCTCTGCTCTCCCCCAAAGAAGCTCTGCAGCGCAGGCAGGAGGGTGAAGGCGTGCCAGCCGCTGCCCCGCGCGCTCAGGTGCTTCTCACTCAGCAGCGTGCGGTTGCCCCCCACCAAATCCCCTTCCCCACCAGCCAGGAAGATCCGCAGGGTGAGGCTGGCTACCGGCTCCCGTGGCACTCGGAGGTAGAGCCAGAGCTGAGCCTGCAGGATGTGAACGTCCTGGTCTTGTGTGCGGCTGAACTGGAACTGCAGCCTCAAGTGAGAGGGAGACGTGGTCTCTGAGGGCAGAAAGGAAGAAGGAGGTGAATGCTGCAGGATGCAGGGAAGGTGAGGCATCACCACCCTGCGCATCAAAGCCAAACTCTTTCGGGTTCTTTACAGGGAAGCCCTACGAACTCCCCTCCTTGAGTGGAGCTTGCAGTCTTTTCCCCTGCTTTCCCTGGGGATGCTAACCAGAGGAGGGTGGTGTTGGAATGGGGGACTGTTTCGTCCTGCCTGGCAGAATGGGCATAGAGGGGGCACCCAGCCCTTTCCCAGAACCACAGGAAGGATGGGCAAAGCCGGAAGGGACCACGATGGTCACCTTGCCCAGACACCCTCCAGCAGGGTCACCCACAGCGCTGCTGCACGCTGCAGAGCATTTCCAGCCCCACCACCCCCGAGCTGGTCCTCGCAGTATCCAAGTCCACCTTCGGAGGGTCTCAGGCAACTCGGGTTGCACCCATCCCTCAAGCGAGGGGACCGGCATCGCGGCAGCTCTGGCGTGCGGTCCCAGCCGGCTAA
Organism: Lathamus discolor; assembly: GCF_037157495.1. Taxonomy (NCBI): domain Eukaryota; kingdom Metazoa; phylum Chordata; class Aves; order Psittaciformes; family Psittacidae; genus Lathamus; species Lathamus discolor. Next base: position 2,473,200 of record NC_088906.1, read on the forward strand.
TGCAGGAGCAAGAGGAGCCGTTCCTCCTCCTCCTCCTCCTCCTCCTCCTCCTCGCGGCTGAGCCTCCCTGTGCATCCGCAGCGCGGGGAGGTCACGGCGCACCGCAGGCGCGTTAATTAAGGACTTAATCACCGCCCGCGTGGCCCCAGGCACCCGCACTGCCCGGGGCCCCGGCCTCGGGGGCTGCGCATCCCCGCGGCTCCCCGCACCCGCTTCGGCACCGGGCGCAGCCCAGCGCTCCCCAGCCCCGTCGGGGACGGTGCCCACCTGGCTGCGCGAAGCTGATGATCTCGTAGCCCTGCTCCTCGCCGTCGTCGTCGTCGTCGGGGCCCCGGCGGGTGCTGCCCGCCTGCAGCCGCCGCAGGGCGCGGGTCACTGCGGCGCGGGGCACGGCGTGAACGAGCCGCGGCCGCTCCCGGAGCCGCAGCTTCTCCAGCAGCTGCCGCTTGGCCGCTTCCTCCAGCAGCCGCCGCTCCGCTCTCGCCGCACACGACGGGCAGCGCGGCTCGGCCGCCGCCGCAGGGCACAGCACCGCCGGCAGCAGCAGCAGCAGCAGCAGCCACGGCCCCGCGCCGCGCGTCGCCATCCGCACCGACGGGACGGACCGGGCCGGCACCGGGAGTGCTGCGGCGCGGCCCGCCCGCTTTGGGCACCTGCGGCCGGGGGCGGGCCCGGCGCCCCCCCGCCATTGGCCGGCTCTGCTGCCTGTCCCGTCCCGTCGGGCAGCGGCCGGGGCGGGGGATTACTGGGATTACCCCCCCCCCCCTGCCCGCACCCCCATTCCCCCGCAGCGGAGGCGGGCGATGAACGGCCCCGCTGCCCCCGGGACCACCCCCCCCCCCCAGCTGTGTGCACACATCGGGAGCTGTCCCGCACCACACCGGCGGGGGTACTGCGGGGCTGGACACGGAGGGGGGTACACACGGGAAGCTGCACATGGGGGGCTTCAACTGGGTGTGTGCACAGTGGTACCTGCCGACGTGCGTGCCCATGCCTGTGCAAGGGGGCTCTGCTGGCCCGCAGCTCGCCCCAGCTCCCGGAGCATCCCTGCCAGAGCCAAACCCTGCAGGAAGCAAGGGCGGGGGCAGATCCAGGCTGGGTGGAGGAGCGCGAGCGGCGGAACATCCTGCAGGATGGATCCCAGCCTCGCCTGCTGCCCCTGGAACCCACATCCCTGCCCCACAGCCCGTGCATTGCACTTGCATCCCCCTTGGCCTCCCAGTAGGGCCAGTCCCTGACTTGCTGATGAAGGACAAAGCAGGGATTGGGGCAGTCCCCATGCAGCTCCCTGGGGACACCTCCTATCTGTGGGCTTTGTTACTCCTGCCTTGTGATCAGTTTGGGAGTCTGAGCCTGTCCTTTGGGCTGCCCGGTCCAGCTTCACCCCAGGACGGAGCTGGGCAGGCCCAGGAGGGCGTCTGCTACACCCCCTGCTCCCCACAACTTATAATGGACACTTTCATCTGCTGAGGGCTCATGAGCTGGCCTGAGGATGTTCACATCAGCCCCAAGATGTTCTCTGCATCTCAGCCTGAGATCTGAGATCTGCATCTCTGAGGCCTGGAGAAGTCTCCTAAAGGTGCTGCAAGGAGCCACGTTGCTGAGGGTGTGGGAGAGCCCAGTGCTCCTGTGCCAGAGCTGGGGGAACTCAGAGTGCAGTGGGAACCTGAAGCCCAGCCAGCCCTGCAGGCATGTCCTGTGCCCACTGTGCCATGCAGCACTGACTCCAAGGTCTTGACCACACAGAGCCCCTGGCCAAGCGCAGAGGTGACAGGTAAACAGTGGGCTGTCTGGGAAAAAGCACCCATCGGAGATGATGCAACTGTGGTGCAAGGGCCAAAGTTCTCAGCTGGCCGGGCCTGCTGGCAGCTCCCAGAATAGCCCAGGAATGTCAACAAGGAGGAAAGAGTGGGCACAGCTTGGCCTGGAAGCAGAGCTCCCATTGGCCTGGGAGCCCCGGCTGCAGGCAGCAGCACGCAGGCAGCAGCAGGACTGAGCAGCCACCGGTGCACAGGGCATGGTACACGCTTGCAGGGCACACATCTGCTCGCACAGATGTTTCGCGGCGTGCGCACATCTGGGCGCTTCCTTGCAAACGCACCATCAGTCCCATCCCAAGTATCTGAATGCGTGCTCTGTCTGCAGAGATTCTCTACACGTTGACTCCTGTGCCTTTTGTTCCATGTTTCTGTACTGGAAGTGGAGTGGCTCCTTTCTGGGTCTTAGGGTGTATTCCCTATGGAAAATTTTACTTCCACCCACAGGGGGAACTTGGTCCCCCCCATGGTGCTCTCTCCACGTGCAGCAAGCCAGAGGGAGTCCCAGGCTGCAGCTCTGGGTGGCATTGGTCCGGGGGCATTAAAACCTCTGTGTCACCACCACCTCGCAGCAACCATTGCACAGCTTCACACATGCAGGGAAGGGAAACTGAGGCACGACGCTGTGCTGAATTCCTCCTACCCTGACATATCCACAGCACAAAGCAGGAGGCAAAGAGTTGTGGCAAAAAGGGTGAATTACTCCCGAGCCCGTCGCCCTTGCCAGGCTGCGGGGCAGGGTCTCCCCAAAGGGAGTAATGCCTCTAAACCTGCCAGATCCCTCTGCACTGGCCAGCACCCCAATGCTGCCACCACAAACCCCCATTCCACCTCCAGCTTAGCAGGAGCATCTGAGCTGCTGCCCCCTCACACCGCAGCTGTATGTGTGTTGTCCCCCCCGCTCCCTCGCACTCTGGCCCATGGGATGTAGGCCAGGGGTCAGCACGGAGCTGTGAGCGCTTCTTGCACCCATTGCATAAGTGTGTTGTTGATTAAACGGTTCCCAGAAAGTGAAGCCCAGCGACCAACCTGACCAAAATACCCCCTCGGGTCCCCCCCAGGCCCAGCACTTGCTGCACACATGGTTCATGGGCCGCCGACCTCGTGTCCGGTGAGGCAAACGTGGCACCTGACAACCTGCCCTAGAGGTGAATCAAGCAGGAACGCCCTGTCCCCCCTAAGAGCTCAGCGTCTGAGTACGGCTTCTGCCTCGGTGCCCATCCCCATGCGGCTCCACCACCGATGCCGGCCAAGAAAGAGCCAAACTCTGACGCTGTCCCGGGCACAGGCATGGAAAAGCTTCCTCCCCACCGGCCCCTCTCCTACACCAGGCCGGGGGTCAGGGCAGCAGCCGTCGGGGCTGCACGGGTTGAGGCCCCGAGGGGCCAGCGCAGAGAGGGAAGGGAGCGCTGGAGCCGCAGGGCTGGGCAGGCCGGGGTCCGGCCGTGGGAAGGGAGCGAGGCCAGGGCTCCCGGCCAGGGAGGGCAGGTCGGCGGCCCCGCTTCCCTGGGTGCCCGCTGCCCCGGCCGGGGGCAGCGGGGCGACGGAGCGGGCCGGCCCGGAGCGGTGCTGCAGCCCCCGGTCCACGGGCGCCACCCGGCGGCCCGAGGCAACGCCGCACCCCGGGGACCGCGGCGCTTGGAGCTGGGGGCGACGAGATCCTTAGGGATGGGGCCGGGGGCGACGAGACCCCCCCCCCCCGGGAAGGGCCGGCACTGGGGGAGCGGCTCCTGGCACCTCCAGCCGGGCAGAGGATGCGCAGCGTGGGTGAGCAGGGACCGCAGGCTGGAAAGCGCCCATGGGACTGGAAATTAAACATTAATGGGTTTCAAGGCAACAGCGGGGGTTTCAGGAATTCCCACCCCTCCCGGAGAGCCGGGCCCTGCCAAGGGACGCCCTGGCGCAGCGCACTCGGACCTTTGCTTCAGGGCGGTGGAACATCTCCATCCCCTCCCGGCACAGAGGCTGCAGGGATGGGACCTTGCGGTGCCCTCTCTGTCAGATCTGGCACAGGCCAAGGGCACAGCCCCGGTGCTAGGTCGATGCTGCCTGCACCAGGCCAGGCTGCGGGGCTGCAGGCAGGATCCCCACCAGTCTTATTGCTCCCAGTGGGACCAGTACAGCAGCATGTCATGGTGGCTGGGCATGAGACCCCCACCTCCGAAGACTCCTGAGCACACAGGGGACCCCAGAAGAAGTGTGATGGAGAGGGGACACCATGATGTGAGCACCACCCTCATCCCCTCTTCTCCCACCAGGAATGGAAGAGTGGATGCCCAGCGGGAAGTTGCACCCTGCTGCTCTCAGGGCTCCTGTTCTGCTCCCTAAGGAGCCTGACTTGGTTCTCTGCCTTCATGCTTACACTGAGGTTACTCTTGTTGATGAAGGAGAAGACCTGCAAAGCAAGCCCAGGTTGTGCTGAGCTCCACAGTGAGGGCTTTTCCATGTGCAGCTTTCATAGCTCCTGCTGGGCCACCAGTGGTGGGAGCACCCCCTTTGCGCTGAGGACCATGGGCTGTGCCTGGCTCCAGGGGGATTGCCCTTCCTTGGCTGTGCCCTCCTTGCTCTGCGGTGCTCCCCAGCAGAAGTCTCCTTGAGATTCCTGAACCTCAGCCACGCTGGCCCCTGTTTTCCATGGGAGCAGGACAAGCCGCATGCATGGAGAAGAGGGCCTGTGTGAGATGGCAGGGGGGGGACCTGGATGATCTTGAGGTCCTTTCCAACCCAAACCATTCTGATTCCGTGTTTCAGCTCAGGGTCTCAGGCTTGTGCTCCCCTGCGCTGAGGTACCTGTAGGGTCACAGGGCCCAGCTAACAGCTCCTCTGCCCCTTCATTCGGCCCCTTTATGCCTGTGGAGCTCAGCACCAGCCGCAGGAAAGCTGTTTGTTCAATAAATACACATAGGGAAAAGAAGCATTGGGAAAAAGGGGGAAAAAAAGGAAAATCACTAAAGACCAAACCCTCTTTGGGTTTGCGCAAGCGGCCTTGGGTCCCAGACAGTATCGATCCCCGAGCCTTCCATGCTGCCTGCACAGCAGCTGGGTCAGCAAGAGCCCTCCAGGTCCAGGCCTTGGAGGTCTGGAAGCCTGGATCTCGGGATGGTGCCTGCTGATGGGGAGATGCGGTCCCCGCTCCAGCACAGGGCTCAGCGCGAGCGCCTGCCTCCGTGGGTACCCCCTGTTCCCTGCCAGCGGTTGCTCCGTCCGTGCTCAAGGTGTTCCTCTTGTCCATGTGCATCCTGGCTCATCTCCAACCGGAGCTGCTCATGGCTCCGACCAGCCTGGCCTGATCCTGGAGCAGGACACAAGATGCCAAGCTGTCCTTCAAGCCAGATGGATGGGGTCTGACTCTGCCCTCTTCCAGCTGCCAACCCTCTTCTTACCTGGCTCAGTTCTGTCTCCGGCCTCTGTGCTGGGGTGATTGGTGGCCCCCAGCACCACAGTTACCCAGCTCCATGCCCTCATGAACCTCTCTCTCCCACCACCAGCACCCTCTCCCTGCTTTTTCAGCCCCCACACATGGAGGGGACACATGGGAAGCCATGGAGAAACCCTAACACCAGATTACACAATGGGCCGATGTGTCAGAGCCGCCCTTTGCCCCCAGCTCTCACGGCATTGACATGTCCCACAGCCAGGCTGGCAAGGGGCAGCGAAGGGGGTGGCTGCTCTGGGCTGCGGGCTAGAGGCTGCTCTGCAGCAAGGGAGCTGGCAATGGGCTGTAGGTAAAGGTGAGGGTCCTGGGTGGCTCTGGTGGTCCTGCCCAGCAGCCGCTATCCTCTTTAAAAGGGTGAAAAACTGCTCCATTTGGTCCTGACTTAGGGCAAGAATGACCAAACACGGACAGTTCTGGTAGAACGGGAGATTCTGCCCAAGCAAGGAATCTGCCCTAGGGCACATCCAGCCCCTGGCACCCTGGGGAGAGGTGAAAGATGGGCTGGCTAACAACAGGGCACACACATTACATGTGCACATGCCGCGGCTGGGAGTCTTTTATTGAATACCACGTAGCCAGGATGCTGAGCAGCGGGGCTCCACGGATGGGCTCACCCCTCCGGCCGGGCCATCCCCCAGCCCCTTTTCAGCTTCTGCCTCCTCAGCACACGTTCGTGTTGCAGCACTGAGAGCTGCACCATGGCCTTGGTGTGGGACCAGCAGCAGGGCAAGCGGTGCTGTCCTGACCCACCCTGCAGAGCCTTGCAGGTAGAAGGGTCCGGTCTCCATCGGGAGCCAGTCTCAGATGGCTCAAGGGCAGAGAGGAATCCATGGACAAATCTGCAGGGCGAAACGAGCTGTGTGGGAGGTGAGGGAGGAGAGGACTTGCAGATTCAGCATCACCATTAATGCTTCAACCTCAGGAGGAGAAAACGCTTTGGCTGGGTTCCCATCTCAGCAGCTCGCCCGGTCTTGGGCTGCCAGAAAGCGGCCATGGAGGAGGAGAGCCCTGCAGAGCACAGGTCCTGCCCTCCTGCCTCCCCATGCACAGGTCAGGTACAACCACAGGCATCAACGATCATGTCAGGGATGTCGGTCTTGACGATGTTGCTGTCCCGGTCATAGTAGAGCAGAGAGAGGGGGCGACGCTGCGTGGGGACACAGCAGGAGTCTACGGCCGCATCCGCGTTGTTGGCTTTGATGAGGTTGAGGACAGCCGTGTGGAAGGAGGCAGCGACGCCAGGGATGCCGGCCATGTGCAGGGGACAGAGCCCTGCGCAGTAGTTCATGTGATAACCCTCCGGCTGGATGATCCAGTCCTCCCAGCCAATCTCCTTGAAGTCCACGAAGAATTCCTGGCGGCAGCACATCTTAGAGTCCCTGCTGCAATCAATGCCGCGCCGCTGCACCCGGTGAGGGGTCCTGGCCCGGGCTTGGGCCGCCACAAATGGCCGGTGGGAATCACTGTGGCCAGGCAGGAGGGGAGAACCCCAATCCTCCGCTGCCTCCAACTCCACAGTGAGTCTCTGACTCCCTTGGCCAAAGAGGCTCTGGACAGCCTGACCCACGTCCAGCGTGGCCCAGCCAGGATGCTGCACCTCCAGCCGTGTCTCATGGACCACGGTCGCATTGAACCCTGTCGGGTCTGGCTGCAAGAGTCTGATGGTGACGGGGCGCATCCCGGGGCCAGGATCTGTCCAGAACAGGTAGAGGGTGGCTTGCAGGATCTCAGCATTCCCAGCCAGCTCCCGGGTGAAGCGGAAATGCAGGTGGACACTGCGGGAGGTGGAGGACCCTGTGCACAGAACCGAATGAACAGGTGAAGGGAGGAAGCCCAGCCCCAGTCCCACTTCCCTGTGCTTGCTGCTGCTCCTCCTCCCTATGCCTCCTTCTTTTGCTGAAGGAGCAGCATCCTCCCGGTGCTGAATGCAGCAACCCGGCTTGGTTCCACCTCCTCTGGCCTGACATCCCCTTTGTCTCTCCTTCGAGGACCAACTCTGGAGTGAAATGTGGCAGCCCACCACTTTGTGTAGGGGATGGAGATGCAGCTCCGCATAGGGAGCAGATGGGCTTTGGAGACTTGAGTGAAAACACTACAAGCTGATGGGGCATCTTAGCTTAAAATCAGGTCTGGAAGAGCACAGCCACCTTTAGCCCAAGTGGGGAGGGTTTGACAGAAAGAGACAACAAATTCAGAGAGTAGAGCTCCTGCACCAACCTCCCCACCCCACACATCCCGTATGTAACCGAGGGGACCCTGAAGCTCCAGTGATGCTTCCCCTGCCCATGGCAAGGGGTGGCTGGTAAGGGTAAGCTCAGCCCCTGGGTGCAAAGGTTCTGGACATGGAGCCTCCTATTACCAGTCCTTCCAGCAGCAGCCTGCCCGCTGGCCTGGCGTTGCTTGCAGGAGCTTGGTGCCCCTGCGCAGAGCCTGTGCGGAGGAGAAAAGCTCCCACCACCTTCCCACGGGCAAGAGCTGCCTTCCCTCTGTGCTCAGGAACCACCCCACCGTGCCCCTGAGGCGCAGGGTCTGTACAGACCTGACTCGGCAAAGCTCAAGATCTCGTATTCCTGCAGACCCACCCGGGGATGCAGGGGAGGGCCGCTGCTCTCATGGGGCATCCCAGGGGAGACGGGATCCGTGCGCTGCCCATGCATCCTGCCGAGCGCGGTCAGCAGGGCCCCCCTGGACACGGGCTGGGTGATGTTGGGTCTGCCCGGCAAGCGGAGCTTGGCGAGGATGCTCTGCTTTGCCCGTGCCGTGAGGATGTGGCGCCGGGCGGCGGGGGCCAGGGCAGCCAGCCCGCAAGCCGGGCACCGGGCTGCCAGGGGAGCCGCCATCCCCAGGAGAAGCAGGAGCGGGAGAGCCGCCGCTGCGGTCATCCCCGGCACTGCGGGAGGGACAGCGGGGAGGGGGGGGGGGGGGGCCCCGCCAGCGGCGTTCTCCGGCGGTGCGAGGAGGCGAAGTCAACGCGGAGCGCGGGGCGCAGGGGCAGAGCGGGGCCGGGGCTGAGGGGCGCAGGGGCAGCGCACGCCTCCGCCTCCCGCAGATATGGGCTGATCCCGGCGGGATGAACGCCCCCTTGACCCCTCGGGACCTCTCCCGGCCACGGGGGGGGGGGTGGCGCTCCCGCTCCGGACGCTCGGTCCCGGGGCCGGGGCTGTGCCCGGGGCACCCCCCCCGGGTCCCATCCACGGGGTCGCGGGGGTGCGGCGGCGGGGGGGGGGGGGGGGGGTGCCCCGGGACACCGGGAGCGAGCGGCCCCCGGGAGCCCCGCACGGTGGAGCCGCCGCCGGAGCCTCCAGCGCGCCAGGGGGCGCTACCGCGTCCAGCCGGTTGCTAGGCGGCGGGGCGGTGACGCAGCACGCACTGGCGGTGACGCAGCACGCCCGGGGCGCACGGGGGGAGGGGCCGCCGTTTCCCCCCCCCCCCTTTTTTTTTTTTTTTTTTTTTTTTTTCCCCTTCCTTTTTTTTTTTTTTTTTTTTTTTTTTTTCCTCCCCAAACGTTTCTGTCCGGTTTCCCCCGTTCCCACCCCCCTCCCCCTCCCCCTCTCCTCCCCCCCCCCCCGGCCCCGCCCTGGCCCAGGCCCGGCCCGGCCCGGCCCGGCGGCGGCCCCGCGGCGCAGGGCCCGGCCCGGTAAGTGCGCGCCGAGGGGGAGGTGGGGAACGGGGCTCCGGGAGCCGCCGGGCCTGGCTCCGGGTGCCGGTGCCGCCGCCCCGGGGCCCCTCCGGCCGCTCCTGGCTGGGGCCGAGCCTCCGGCCTCTGCCGCGTCTCCGGCCGTGGGGCCGCGCTGGAGGGAGTGGGCTCGGCGCGGTGCCGGAGCGCCCGCGGGCCGGTGCTGGGCCGGGGGGTGCCGGAGCGGGCAGCGGCCGTGGCAGGCGGCGGAGGAGGAAGAGGAGGAGGAGGAAGAGGAGCAGGCGGCGGGAGGAGAGGCCTCGCCCTGCCGGTGCGCGGGGAGCCGCGGCGGGGGCCGCGGGAGAGGAGCGCGGCCTCCCCCGGGGTCCTCGCTTTGGGACGCGCTGCGGGCACCGGTTGTGCCTTGCGGGGCTCTGCTGCGTGGAGCGGGGGTGGAAGGGCCGAGAGTGCCCGAGCGCGCTCAGGGGGGCTCTGTGCACGCCACGAACGGGCTGCAGGCGTGGAAGGGTCGCTTTGGTACGCGTTACTCCATGTTGGCCCGTTTAAACCCTCGCGAGGGGTGCGGGGAGCGCTACCGTTGCTGGTCCCTTACGGCCGCTGGGACTTGTGACCTCTTGGGGAGCTTGCAGTGCTCCCACATTGCTTCCCAGTTGTGTATCTCCGCTAAAGCGTGTCCTGGGTGAGCACCCCGCTTCCCTCGTGTGGTTTTGTGTCTGAGATGTGCCTGCAGTGCTTTCCCGGGGGCTAATTGTGCCCCAAAGCGGGGCTTTGATTTATCAGGAGGGGTGAATGGATTCCTGTTCCTGGAAGCTTATTTACCAGCTTGCGCCCTGCTCAGTGCATTTGTCTAATGTGAGGGAACTGTTGCTTGTAGGTATCTTAACACAGACACTTGGAAATGCATTTGCTTTCCTCCTGCCCACTTAAAAGCTGAGCTCAGCTGCTTTAGCTCTGCCTTTGTGTATTTGAGCGATGCATCAGTGTTGGCAGAAGATGTCTGGCAGAGCAAGGTGTGTTTCTAGGGATATGTGCTGGTAGCACAGCTAGGTGTGCAGTGGGAGTGGTAAGGGGATGGGTTTCACCGCAGGAAAGGCTAAGCAAGCTTCGGGCAGAAGTGCCAAGCTTCCAACTTGACAACAGGGCAGGCTTTATTTCACTTAGAGCTCAAAGATGCCACTGTAATTGTGAGTACAAAGAAGCTGTGCGTTTATTATGGCTGCTGCTGCTGCTTTTGTGGCCTCACTGCATGCAGAGTGGTCCGTTAGAATCTGAACCACTCTGCTGAAGAGGGTTCGGATGGATAATGCAGAGCTGCTGTTAACCCTGCGTGTGTTGCTCAGGGCAGGTGTATGTTAGTGTCTGTCTGTGGGTTTGGAGCAAAGTCAAAGCTGGAAAAGTGTGAAGGAAGCCAAAGGGCTGAGAAGTGCTGAAAGAAGACTTGATAAATGGGGATAACCTGCTTGGGGAGCTGGAAATGTTGCCTGACTTTGGTGCCTGTTTATCGCCAAAGGATAGGCTGAAGTGTTATATCCTAGCAATGAAGAAGAGGGAAGAAGCTCTTTGGTGTGGTGTTAGGGCTGAGGGTGCGCTCTATGCCACGGGTATCCCAAATCACTGCTGTGCACAGGAGTTGCTTTTCCCCAGCTGCATGGGGAGTGATGGGAGGATGTTGCGGGACCTGGTTTGCTTGGCGGAAAGCAGATGAACAGATCAAAACAGTGCCCTTGCTTGTCCTAAACCTCTGTCTGGGTGCTCCTTCTCCTGCTGGCAGCGCGCTGGTCTCTGTCTGGTTTTCTGTCACTGGTGCTTGTTGGGAATCTCTTCTCATTTCCTGCCTTGACCTGTTCTCCATCTCCCTTTGATAACAGGGGCCTGGTTCCCTGTGGTTACTTCAAATAGTTCTGATTCTTCACGCTTCGTTCTTTGTTTCTAGCCTCTTTGCTCCCTGTAGCCTATTAAGGCTGACTGACACAACCTCTGTGTCCTTCCTCCTTGAATTTGTGCTGGGAAGTCTTGGTTGAATCATACCAGGTATTGCTTGCCATAATCTTCCTTCCGGATTAAATGGCAGCTCAGTGTTCACAGGTGATTTTCTGCCATCTTTTGGTGGTTGTTTTCTTGGTGGGGGTGGGGGTTGGTTTTGTTTTTCAATGGATGGTTTCGCTCCTCCATCCACAGCTCTTTGTGTTTTCATGAAGCTTTTAACATATATTGGTAAAGATTTCCCCCTGTTCATTCTTGCGTCTTCAGAATGCAAGGACAGCTTGTGTCTGCGTAGTAAACTTTGCAAACTTATTCCAGTGTATGTGTATTCACAAATAGAATTGTTTTAATGGCACAGACTAGACGATGAGCAAAGGCTTTAGGCTGATTTTCTTCGGCTCTGTCCACCAAGATGGCATTCATTGGGGAGTAAACCATTACTCCATACTCCAGGGATTGCACAAGTGAGGATGTATCTCCACAGGTTGCTTGCAGTGATGATGCTTTGCTGGAGACAGCCATGTAGCTTCTGAGGAGCCTGGATTAAGACTCCCAAATCAACTCCTGCCAGCTGTGAAGGAGAAGCATTGCTTGGATCTGGTTTGGGCTCTTATCTCCCTCCTGCTTGGAAGTGGGGCCTGGTGTCCTAGAGGTGAGTGGGATACAGAGCCAATTGACCCCACAGTGACCAAGCACTACAGGTTTTGCTGACCCTTCCTAAGGGATGCTTAGAGCTATCTGCAAGATAAAACCTGGGGTGATTTCACAGTATCAGACACCAGTTTGCGGCATTGTCCTCTTCTTTGGGTGAGTTGTAGGAGCTTTGTTTGCTTAGACCTTCCTTGGATCAAACCTGCAGGGCAGGGACCCCTTCCACTGGAGCAGCTTGCTCCAAGGCCCTGTGTCCAACCTGGCCTTGAGCACTGCCAGGGATGGGGCAGCCACAGCTTCTCTGGGCACCCTGTGCCAGCTCCTCAGCACCCTCATTGTAAAACAAAATCTTCTATCAAATCTAAACCTGTTCTCTTTCAGTTTAAAACCCTTGTACATGATGATGTAAATCCATGATCGCTGCAGATCATGGTAAAAAGTCTTTCTCCATCTTTCTAACAAGCCCCCTGTAATTATTGAAAGGCCACAATTAGGTCTTCCCCTCTCCAGGAGGAACAGCCCCACTACTCAGCCTTTCTTCAAGTGCTGTCTTCACCTCCATCACCCCACTCATAAACGTAACGTGAATCAAAGCTTCCTCTGGTTACAGTGCAGCCTGGATTTCCCCCAGTGTCTTCTAGAGTTCCGACCTATTTTAACTGCTGTTTCTCATCTTCCTTCATATGGTAGATGCTGACAGATAAAGAAAACCATCAGTGTCTTGGAGAAATGTTAACTGGAAGTAGTTTTGTCATCACATAATTCCTACCTAGAATCAGGTAGAGAAACAGCAAGGGCTTTCATGCCAAAATGGGCAGGGTCATGTGAAAAGTGTGAAGAATCAGAGAATTATGGAATGGTTTGGGTGGGAAGGGACCTTAAATCTGATCTAGTCAGTCCCGGCGCTGATGTTTGCAAGTGTAAGCGTGCATGGATGCAGCATACTTAATCTCATTGCACTGTTGAACTTCAGCTAGATCAGTGCTCCTTTTAAGAACTTGATTATTTTGAAGGAGGAGGTGGCTGCCAAAGAGGCCACACTGCAGGATATGTGCCAAAGCTTTGGGAGCAGCTTTTGGAGCTGCCTTGCAATCCCTCCTCAAGTGCAGCAGGTTTTGGTATCGCTCAGCAAGCTGCTGTTTTCAGAGGGATTTGAAGCAGGAAGTCCAGTGTAGTGGTGCAGCAAGAGGCAGGAAATGCAGCTTGGCACCTGAGTGCTGAAGGCTTTTCCAAGGGCTAAAGCTATTTTATTTGGCTGAAGATAAATTCGTAATCAAGTGCTCTTGCCAGTATTCTGTGCCTCTGGTACTTGCTCTGCATGCCTGCGTGCGTTTCTTGCCTTCACTTCTTCACAGTCTTATCTTTGTGGCCTGATGCAAAGGCCCCAGCAGACTGAAACCCACATCACAACGACAATGAGCCCTGTAGGCCAAGTGAATTTAACTTTTTCCCTGGTTCGAGTCTTTCTTTGTGGTGAGGAGCTGGCACAGGTTGCCCAGAGAAGTGGTGGATGCCCCATCCCTGGCAGTGTTCAAGGCCAGGTTGGACAGAGCCTTGGGTGACATGGTCTAGTGTGAACCATGGCAGAAGGCTGGAAATGGATGAGCTTTAAGGTCCTTTCCAAGCCAACCCATTCCATGATTCTATGAGGTTGGAAGTGCCTGCAGCTGGAGGTGGTGGAGGTGGATCTTGAAGGCTTGGAGAGGTCAGAGAAACAAGTGGTGATGCTGATAAACACTGCTGGGTCTGTGACAAGGGAAGGGTTCACTTCAGCTGAGAGACTTCCCTCTGTATTCAGCAGCGTTCAGGCATTCAGAACACGTTTCACTCGCTTACTGTGCGGAAGTACAGTACCACCTCCTGGAGGGGCTTGTGATTTGTTCCTTAATGCCTACATCCATCGATGAGCTAGTGTAGATCCAGTTTGGGTTTTCTTTCTGGAGAACTGCTTTAGGATCACTCAGAATCCCGCTGCCTGGCAACAGGAAAGTGCTGATATCTAAAGGCACTGCGTGCTTTTCAGCTGGTTCTATAAACGTAGCCCAAATAGAGCAGTGGCAACAGAGATCTCTGGAGGCTTTAGTTAGACTTGAGGCAGATACTACCCAAACAGTAGGGAGAGGTGGCCTCTGATAAGCTCTTGTGGCTGCTGCCCAACTGACTTTATTAAATCCAGGTTCGACACAGAAGTGTAACCGTGTGTGCCTGTTCCCAGCAGCTTAGTTTCAGTTGATGCATCAAATGGATGGCTTGGTGCAGTGTCTTCCTTCTGAATACTGCCACAAGAGCTTGGACCTTCCTGCCACCCCTTCCTTGTCTGTAAGAGGGGAGACCTTAGAGCAGCCTTCCACTACCCAAAGGGGCTACAAGAAACCTGGAGAGGGGCTTTGGACAAGGGATGTAGGGACAGGCCAAGGGGAATGGCTTTAACCTGCCCAAGGGGAGACTGAGATGAGCTCTTAGGCAGAAGCTCTTCCCTGGGAGGGTGCTGAGGCGCTGGCACAGGGTGCCCCGAGAAGCTGTGGCTGCCCCATCCCTGGCAGTGCTCAAGGCCAGGTTGGACACAGGGGCTTGGAGCAAGCTGCTCCAGTGGAAGGGGTCCCTGCCTGTGGGCAGGGGATTGGAACTGGATGATCTTAAGGTCGCTTCCAACCCAAGCCATTCTATTGTGTGTTATGAAATTATTTGGCTGAGATAGCATCAAAAGGCAGAGCAGAGTCGGGGTGAGAACCCCGGAGTCGTTCACTTGCCTGGCTCGCTGCTGTAGAATGGTTTCTAACTCAAATGTGTTGTGCTGCTAAAGTCCTAATTCCACAGAACAGTTTTCATTTGAGGAGTGGCCTTCTGCATCAGTTAGCTCTGACAGAAGCTCCTGGTTGTTCCAAGATAAAGGCTGAGGATGCCAGAGCGAAGGAGTCATTGAGGCCAGCGCAGAAAGCATCTCTGGGAAACCTGTTTGTAAGTGATGTGACAGCATAAGTATGAGAGCAAACAGTCCAATATGCCGCAAAGCCCCATGTTTCTTGTGACTGCTGGGCAGGAGGTGAACTGCAGTAATTTATACCTTAAGGTTTTTACTGGAAGTGTGATTAATCCACTCATACAATGGAGCAATTGAACCAAACCATGCATAGATTTCTCCCTGTTTTCTCCATAAGAGCTGGAGGTGACATTTGAAAAGATGGTGGGATGTAGTTGGGGACCAAAGTTCCTTTCCCTCTCCCTTCAAACCTATCGCACTCTCCTCCATCTTTTTTGGACCCTTCTCTTGATTTCTAAGCCCCAGTGAACCCAGCTCAAGGCCTCACAACCTCCTTCCTGCATGGCAGCGAAGGTGAGGCATGCTGCTGCAAAGATGCTTGTGTCTGAATGTGGGCAGCAACAGGAGGACGGGCTGCTGCTTCCCTGCCTGCCTGTCAGCGCTGGGATTCCCCTCCATGTGTGTTGTCAGTGGGGCGCATGCGGCGTAGGGATGCTGTCTGAAGCCCAGTTTCATTATGTATTGGGAGCACAAGCTGTCTTTGTGTACTGCAGGCTGAGTCACTGCTGCCTCCCAGTGAATTTCGGGGATGATTATTGTATGTGGGCAGATGCAGCCTACTCCTCAGAGCAGCTCACTTGTATATTTTTTTTTAATGAAGTTTGAAAATCTTTATATATTCCTTTGACATCCTTTTCTTTGAGAAACTCGGTTCTCCTGAGCTGAGTTTAGACACAAGAGCCACCTTATTAAAGAAGGTGCTTGCTGTATCCCAAAAGCTCACTTCTTTGGGGAGGCTTAGGCATGCCGTTTATTAGGAAATAGAATCCTGTCCTGCCTGCTTCATGACCAGACCAGAATGAGGAGACCAATCCTTCTATTGTGACTTGACCTTGGGAAGAACACAGACAGAAATGAAGATCCAAAGCATGGGATGAATGCAGAGAGGTGCTTGTGTATTTAAACAGGGACGTGGGGTGTTCAGAAGCAGTGTACCTCATTGACACCAATAGATGTAGGTGAAACCCTCAGTCAAAGCCTCGATGCTGAGTCCTGTACCAACATCAGCAGGTGAATACATGGGCTGTTCGGTCAGCAGTAGAGCTAGGGAGCCTGGTTTCTTCACCACCAATGCCCCATCCCTGGCAGTGTTCAAGGCCAGGTTGGATGAGGCTTGGAGCAACCTGCTCTAGTGGAAGATGTCCCTGCCCATGGCAGGGGGTTGGAAGTGGATGAGCTTTGAGGTCCTTTCCAACCTAAACCCATTCCATGATTCTATGAAATTAAGGTAGCTGGATTTACAAGAGAACAGCTGAGTAAAGAAAAAAGGCTCTAACTTTCCCGTTAGAAACAGTGGCCACTCATTTCGCCATCACCCCCAGCAGAAAACATTGGACAAAACATCTCAAAGCTCTGTTGTTTGAGTTTCCCATGAGCAGGACCCACAGGTAGCGGCTGTCCCCGACCCTGGCCACTGGGAGCTGGTGCCTGTGGTGCTGCCGCATGTGCTGCTGGCCTGGTTTTGGGTCTGTGCCTTGCTGCAGGGCTCTGATCCAGAGAGGGTAGCCCTGCTTTCTGTTGCCACGTTCATCATAATAACAAGAATAACAATTCTTTTGGATTCCCAATTTAAAGGGCAAGCAAATAAACCGCTGCTGGCATCAATACATAGAGCTGGGAGGCTGCAGCATCCATGGGCTGCCCCGTGTGTTGCCACACATGCTTTAGTTCATGCCATCTCTCTCTGCTTTTCACTCCTTCCCCTCCCTTCCTCTGGCACCGGCACATGTTCTATTTTTAAACCATGCTGTGCTCTATATTGCGGCATTTCTCTTCCTGAATTATTTAGCAGTGTTTGGAGCTGAATGGAGTATGCTGTGTTTTCTCCCACTGCTCATTACTGCCCACGTGTCTGTCTTGAGCCATTGACAGATTTGGTTCATGTCAAATCGCGCTGGCCGCGGCTTGGACAAGGGCCTGAGGGGACCATGGGGCTTGGTTGCAGCCTGGACTCATGCAGGATTGTTCAGACCTTGGTGTGTTTAATGCTCTTCTTGCTGGGACAGACGGGGAGGGGATGGTTGCCATGATAATGCATCCTCAGCTGAGGCAGGCTTGAATGGAAGGTCCCTTTTTAAAAGAGGAAAGATAAATTCTTCTTTTCAGCCTCAGAAGACTTCATGCATATGTGTGTGTGCAAAGCGGAGGACAGCATCAGGCTGTGGCTGTGGGTGAGGTTGACTCAAAGCTCCTTGTGTGGTGCTTCGTTTTTACATCCAGGCCTTTATCCATCAGGGATGGCAGCACAGCCTTTCCAAGGAGCAGGTGGGCAAGATGTTTCATCCCTGGGTTTTTCCAGCCACTCACTGAACTTAATTCCCCTTCCTTCCTTGAGTTCCTCTCAGCATTTCTCTTTGCTATCACTTTCTTGTCCCCTCTTCCATTTGTGTGCCCCATGGAAAAGGATGAGGAAGACCAGAGCATCCTTCCTTCAGCCCTAGCTGCGGGGATTCTGCTGGTCTCCGGCGTTCAGCATTTCAATGGGTGCACACTCTAGGTTGGGATGTTGAAGGAGCCACAGCTCCATGTTAAGTACCTCCTAGCAGTTCTCATCCTTCCTGCTTCTTGACTCCAGACACGAGCCTTCTGCTGCATATACGCTCCTACAAAACCAAGCCTGGAGGACTTACAGAACACCTTTGACTTACCTTGTGTGGTGGTTGTGTTATGGTGGCTGCTTAAGCGCATTCCCTGTCCAAGCTGATCCCTTAGAAGCTTGGGGTATACCTGGCAGTTCCCTGAAGATGAGTCACATCTCTCCTGCAGTCTGCCTGCTCAATGTCCTTGGAAGCGTGTGCTGTTTGGAGAGCGTGTCTCTACCTCTCACTTGAGTAATGAATGAGGGATTGCAGCCTGCTGCTGGATGCAGTGAGCAAGGTCAGGTCCAACCCAAAGAACAGTCCGTGATGCAGTTCTCCATCTGATTGAGTTCTCTCCCTCATCCCCATGGTGCTGCAGTAGCTAAAGCTGGCAGAAGCGAGATGTGCCTGCAACAGGGGGTCTGTCCCAGGCTCGTTTTCCCCTTTTCAAAGGGGAGAGGGAATTTTCTGGTCTGGGTGTGTAGATGAATGCATTTAAGTCCCTTGGTAGTACTCTTCTCCCTTTCTAAGTGTCTGACGCAGGTTATCCATCACATGAGGGAGCCCCGTCCTTGGCTGTTGGTGCAGTTTGCACCAGTGCCATGCCACCACTTTGGTGTCCCCCTTCTGATGGGATTATATCCACTACCAAATGGATGTGTCTCCTTTCAGTAGAAGCTGGGCCAGGCAAAGCAGAGCCAAGGCTCATTGTCTGCCCGGGAGGGAGGGGATGTGTCTTGCTGCTTCTCCCTTTGTTTGCTCTGCACTGTTACTACACGAAGCACAGGCAGTTCCCTGGCGAGCTGGGAGCACAGACAATACCTGGAGCTGCCGCATCCCTTTTGTGCCCCGCTTTCCCTGACCTAGTTTGCCCATGCACCTACGTGTGCAAGTGGCTCTCGGGTGCGAAAGGCAGGAGCCCTCTCTGTAGGCTTGGTCCAGCCTGCTGGTGGGGCTGACTCACTCTTCCTTCACCTCCTCCTTCTCCTCCCACCTAAGATTGATTCCCTCCCCATCTAAGGAGAAAGATGCTGCTTAGGAAATCCTCTCACACACTTCAGGAAGGTGAAGTGCTGAGGACTCGAAGCAGTGGGCTTTGAATGAGCTGGACAAGCTCACAGGAAGCTGCATCTGTGCTGTGTAGGGCAGGTGCTTGTGTCCTCGGGCTGGACAGCTTTCCCACTCGGAATGCCATCTGCCAGGCGTCTGAAGTGCTCGAGATGGGGCTTCTAGGCTTATGTTACAGAGCTGCTTTTCCTTCTGCTTTCACCTGGCTGATAAGAACTGACAGTGGGGTTTCCACAGAGGTCCTAACCTGGTTGTATGCTCTTGCTTAGCATGCCTCTGCCAGCGGAGCATCTCTGGAAACAGAAAGGGAAGAACAGCAGCCAAAGTTCCCTCCCTTTGCAGCACTAATCTTGTCACTGCAGGGCTCCAGAGCAGAGGGTGCCAGCAACTGTTCTTAACGACCCCGAGTGGAAATGCAGCAGACCACAGATGTTCCTTAGCAAAATAGAGAGATTTTAAGGCTTTATCCAGGTGGAGCAAAGATCCCCAGCATGGGCATGGGATGCTGGAGTGTGCTCCTGCACCTGAACGCATCAGTCCATTCCTATTGCTTGTTCATTTGCTGGAGCTTCGTTAGGGTTCAGAACTCCAGGTCTAAAACTCCAGGGGCCCAGGAATAAAGAAACCCCAACCAGGTGAGTTAAAAAGAGGGGCAAACCCTGATGCCAGGTTGGTAAGCTCACCTCTGAGTCCTGCAGCTTGGCTGGGTTCAAGCTGCCACAGGGAGTCAATCTGAGCGCATGCTTTCTGCAGGGGGACATGAATGTCCAGGCTGGCTTCTTGCTGAGCAGCCCGTGGAGGTCGTGGTTCACTTTCCTTGGACAGAATTGAGAGGAAAAACCTTGAAATGGCCAGTACCAGGAGGTATAAAAGGAACTTGAATCCTTTGGATCTGTTTTCCGTCCACCTTCCAATGGAGAAATCTCATACAACATCCGTGAAGCCTTTGCATTCAGCCCGTGTGGGTGTCAGTTAATTGTGGCCCTCCACTGGTAGAGCACTGCAAGTGACTTTTGTCTTATTGCCCCTTCTGTCATGCCCCCTCTGTTGTTCCCTTCTCTCTGGTTGTGTAGCCGTGGGACCCCCTCTTCAAATGTGGGTATTGCTGTGGGCAGAAGCGAGGAGCTGTTTGTGGAGCCGGGATCCCAGCACATCCAGCAGGAAGAGGAGAAACATTCACCTGCTTTCTGCATGGGCTTGGTTCGGAAGGCTCTGAAGCAGGTTAAGGCAGAAGCTCATGCATACCTTTAAACTGAAGTCCTTTGCAAAGCAAGGCTGCTTTGCAAACTGGAACCTCAGTTTGTGACAGAGCTGAGATGTATCAGGTTACTGTTATCTGTCTCCTTGCTTTTTAAAAGCTTTATTGAACTGTTGCTTTGGCTGGGAATCATGTAGAAGAAGCTGCATTAACTCCACAGGAGTGGTAAAGGCAAGCCCTGAAGAGCCTTTACCAACACAGCCCCATGTGGTTTGCCATGGATGCTGTCAGTTAATGCCGTGCATCTCAACTGTCCCACTCGAGCCTCTTCATCTGTTTGAGCCCAAGGCCGAGCCTGCCTTCTCGTCGTCATCTCCTTTCTCTGCAAAGCTTTTGGCTTCACACAGGAGCCCTGCTACCTCTTGCTCTGCTGCCAGAGCTCAGCCTGATCAAGCAGCCTCCTCAAGAGCTCTGACTGAGCTGCTTGTGTTTGAAGTTGGTGCTGGCCCCGAGGCAGATGCTGTTTAGCTCTGGCTGTGTCTTGCTAGGATGGGGTCCTGCCCAGTGGGAACCACTGGTGCAGAAGAATCATAGAATCAACCAGGTTGGAAAAGACCTTTAAGCTCATCCAGTCCAACCATTCCCCAGCACTGCCAAGGCCACCACTAACCCGTTGCACTGAGGGCCTTGTTTACACCATTTGTGAGCACTTGCAGGGACGGTGACTCCAGCCCTGCCCTGGGCAGCCTGTTCCAATGCCTGAGCACCCTCTGGGGAAGGAATCGTTCCTAATCTCCAGTCTAAACCTCCTCTGGCACAGCTTGAGGCTGTTTCCTCTTGTCCTGTCACTTCTTGCTTGGGAGAAGAGACCCTCACCTCACTACAACCTCCTTTCAGGCAGTTGTAGAGAGCAATAAGGTGCCCCCTGAGCCTCCTCTTCTCCAGGCTAAACCCCCCTCCCAATGCCCTGAGCCTGATTCCTGCCTGCTCTTGACCGGTGTTTAGAGCTATAGTCAGAAGATTCCTGTAATCCAACAAGAAGGAGCATCTGAGCCTGGTGAGGGACAGGATGTGCTTGAGATCCATTGTGGAGTCTGCCTCTGCCTTAGGTGCTCACGAGTAAGCTTTCGTATATGGAGAGGAGACTTGGTCGCAGCCTGTGAGCCTGGTCACCAGGTCTGGGATGGAAAACCTCTTCCTGGGGGAGAATTGAAGGGGGCTGAGAGGTTTCAAACCTCTCCAGGGCCGTTTGCATTTCTTCTTTCTTAATCACTAAGGAAGAACACCCAGCTGCATTGCAATGAAGCCATTAACAAACTGCCCCCGTGGAAGCACGATGGCAGCAGTGATGGGAGTGAAGCAAGGCTGCCCGTGACCTACCTCGGCACGCGTAGGGTGTTCTGCAGAGCACGGTCCCCGCACTTGAATTCTTCTGGAAGATGCTGATGGTGACCGGGGCTTCTCTTCTTCGCTCCTGCACTTCATCCGCGTTGCCCCTGTGCCTGGCAGGGGAGGGCTGCTGCATCTTTAAAGCCTTCTCGGGGCTGTGCAGGGCTGTGCGGAGGCAGCTCCATTGAAGTATTTGAATGAGAGCAGGAAGGGGGGTGTGTGCATGTGGCTATTGGCAGAGCTCTCTTTGACATCCCTCTCAACAGCTGGGCTCTGCTTTGCTTCAGAGCTGCTTGTCAGAGCAATTAGCTTGCTGTAGCAGCAGCGACGATCACTAGCGTTTCAGTCGGGGTTGGGAGCCGTTCGAAGGAGCGATGTTATCCTGGCAAAGTTCCTCTTGAGCTGGTCGTGGCAATGAGGGCTCCGTTGGAATCAGGGGACAGATGACCTGCTGAGAGTGCAAAGCCACCGCGGTGAGTTTATTTTTAGACTAAGTCTTCAGTTATTTTGGGCTTGAGAGAGATTGACTGGAGACTTTTCCTTCCCCTCTTCCCCGTACCCACACTGTGTGAAATACAGCATAGCTATAAATGCAAGTGTCTCAGGGCTGGGGAGCCGACCTCGTTCATCTCGGGTAAGTAAGTGACAGGATTTCTGCTGCTTTGCTGGGGTTCGTTTAAAATGGTGCTGTGCTAAAACGCATATGTGGCTCTGCGAGACTGGAGAGCGTGAGATGAGCGTTCTCCTTCCTCCTTTTGTGATGCAGGGGATGCACCGACAGCGGGGGAATCCCCAGCAAGCACACTGCACTCTCCCATGTCATGAAGGAGTTCCCTGTGACGGTCTCATGGGTTCTCCTTGTGTCGTAGCTCGGCATTTAGGCGGCTTGCTCCTGGGTAGTTTCTCTTTTGCCAAGACAAAATGCTTCCTGCTCTTCTGCTGGGTTATACAGGAGAGGATTTACTTGCTTGAAGCTGGCTAGCTGGTGAGAAACGTTGGCTAGTTCATTGGCTATGTGCCACAGGACGGTTTCAGGTTAGCTTATGCAGTTTGGTGTTCTGTAGGACTATATTTGTGTTCACCTATATATGTTAACCCCATGTTTTAATCATCTTAAACCTGTTACTGAAGCGGGTTTAGTTGAGCCAGGAATTGAGGTTGCCTTCATTGCCTTCTCACGCAGGTTCATCACCTGGTCTTGCCTAAAAAACCTCAGGTACTGGAAATGATGTTCCCTTCATTTGAGATTTAGGAGCTGCTTTTCTTGGGCTCCATGTTACCTACTGCAGGATATTTGTTCAGGTGTGTTGGACCCATTTCCTTTCCCTTCATGTCTTTAAAATGTCACGGCTTCCAGATCCTCAAGCCTCAGATGATGCTTCCAGTTCAAATAGGATGCTTCCAGTTTAAAGAAGCATTAAACTGGAAGCATCGCTTGTGGCTTGAGGATCTGCAAGCAGCAGGAGCAGCCACTGCAGTGAATGGTGAAGGCTGTATGGACAGTGGGAAGGGAAACATCTTACCCCTTACCTGCTCTTCACACTCCTTCTTCTGTGTCAAGTCCAACTTTTGCAGCTGGCAGCCAAAAAATTAAGTTGATGTTTTTCTTTTTTCCTTTAAATCATCATGATTCCCTGCTTTGTGTAATGATCAGCTCCGATTCTGGATCCCACCTGGAAAACAGCCTCAGTGTCTTCTATTTGCTGTGTACCCCTTTGCCCTGTAGTGTGTCGAGTGGCTCAGCATCAGCATGGTGAGAAGCAGGAGCATCAGCCTTGAAAATGGGGATATAGATAGCAGCCCTGCTTTTTGAACGAGGGAAGCCCATCATTCCAGGTTGGAAGGACCTCAAGGATCATCTGGTCCAACCTTCTTAGGCAAAGCAGGACCTAGACTGGATGTCCCAGCACCTTGTCCAGCCAGATCTTGACAGTGTCCAACCCTGGGGAGTCCCCACTTCCCTGGGGAGATGATTCCAATGGCTGACTGTTCTCAGTGGGAAAGATTTTCCTTATATCCAGACAGACTCTCCCCCTCTTGTGCCCAGCTCTCCTCCTCCGTGTGACTCCTTGTCAAAAGCCTCTGTCTTCTCTGTAGCCACCTTTTAAATCCTGGACTATGGTGACAAGGTCTCCCTTGGGACTTCTTTTCTCCTGGCTGAACAGACCCAGCTCCCTCAGCCTTTCCTCACACGGCTGCCCAGTCCTCTCATTATCATTGTGGCCTTTCTGCAGCCTGTCCACATCTCTTTTCATATATAGGGACGAGCACAGCATTCCAGGTATGGCCCAGCAGGCACTGGGTGGGACAATGGCATCCTTATCTCTATTAGTGATGCCTGTGTTGATGTCCCCCAGCATCCTGTTGGCTTTTGTGCTGCAGCTGCACACTGGTCGCTCCTATTGGGCTTGTGTCCATCACAAGAAGAGCTCTTTCTAATGCCAGGCATTCTGCTGAAGCCTGGTTACCACCTCCATCTCCTGCAGGATTTGCCTACCTGATCAAGGATTTCACTGTGGATGGGTTCAGGTGGAAGGAATTCTGCTTGGGGGGTTCTCTGGAAAAGTTAGGCTATGTCAGGGTTTTCGTCTGGGCTGTGGAAGGGTTAACAGAAGTTCCTGCTCAATGCTGTCCTAGTGCATCCTGACACAGTGAAAAGGAGGTGGATCATTCCTTGCTAGCTTTTCAGGAAACCCCTGTGGTGGACAGCCCTCCTTAATTGTTGCTGGGAAACTGCTTTGACGTCACGGGGAGCAGTTCCCTGCTCTTCAGATGAAGACAGGAATAGCTCGTGATGGGGAAAGGAAGACCAGGGGAAATGGAGAAGGGAACTCTCTGATGGGGAGATGCTCATCGTGGATTTGTCTTTACTGCCCAGGGGCCCTCAGAGGAGCTGTCCCCAAGTGCAGTGTTGGGACTGGACATGAGCCGTTTGTACCTCTGGCTTCTGGTTTGTGGTTTGGTTTTCGTTCCCAACAAGGAGGAAAGGGTTCACTGCAGCTCCCAAAATAAAAGGGAAAGAGGACAGCATCACGGTTTTGTTTGTCTGGTTTTAACATCAAATAGATAATACCCCTTTGACTTAGAAAGGCTGAAAATGGCTTCTGTGGCTGTGAACCTCAAGTAAAAGGGAGTTTGAAGCCTGAGGCTGTTTAAACCCACTTTCTTCAGTATCATTTGACCACCTCCTCCTGGAAACCCTCCCGTGGTGATTGTGCAGTAGGTTCCTTTCTCCCAGTGCTGTTCTTTCTGTCCAGCCTTTCTAGGAGGCACATAAAGCTGCTTGCATCTAATAACTGGAGCAGAAACTCTCTGCATCTCTTTCTTCATGCCTGCAGAATAGGTGTGAGCAGAGTTTACTCATCCTGTTCCAAGTACTTCAGAGATTCTTTTGTACCCAGAAGTGCTGTAGAGCAGCAAAGAATGCCCTGGGTTGCTGATTTGAGTCTGATGCTTCCGACTGGAGAGCTGGAAATGCAAGTAAACTGCCTGGCAAAGAGGTGGTGTGGAGCAGTGAGGCTCCACTGCCGATGCTGAGCGCTGCAAACAGAATTCCATCTCCTTTTCCTCCAGTCTCCTTTTCTTGTTGGGTCACTTGAACATAAAAGCTGTTCCAGTGCATGGTTCCATAACAGGCAATAACGGATGCATTATTTTAAGCTGATTTCTAACCATTTGTTGTGGCTGCTCACTTGCATTTTCCTGTGCTACCTCCCTCCATGCACCATTTTCTCCTCTCGATGCGTATATAAAAGGAAGCATGCCTCAAAAGTGGAGCAGGAAGCCAAATTGGGGTGGGGAGGAGGCTTGCAGTGGGATCTGGGGATCTTTACAGCCTCTGGCTTTGGTGCTGAACTGCATTATCTTCCCCAGGAGATCTCCAGCATGCCTGAATCCAATGACTGCCTTCTTTCTGTGTCATCAACTTATTCGCAGCAGCAATGAGGTGGGAGCTCTGGTCTTGCGTAGCGTATAGGCTGCTCCTGGAGTCAAAAGCAAGGACCCGACTATGCAGGCAGTCAAGCTGGATTCTCTGAGCACATCGGTCAACTCCGCACCGAAGCTTCCCGCAGATGGTGACTCTTCCTGCCACTGCTATCCCCAGTCAGCAGTTTCCTTGTAGAGGGGGGAAAAACCCAACACACTTTTCCTTTGTCATTTTGCTGTTCTCCTTTGGCTGTGAGCCCCTGGTAGAGCTGACTCAGTGATGGCAGCTGACTGCATGATGCTATGGACGTTGCCACCTCTGTATTCCTGGCAGAGGAACAGGATCTGTGTCGCTTCACTGACAGGCCATTTCTCCCCTTGCGTTGGTCCTTGTGGTAAGGATGCTTCTGAGCTGGGATACCCTCCTAACTGGTACAGGGAATCCTTCGTTGGTTCAGTATCTGCTCTCAGTCTGAAGGCTCAGGGCTCGGTTACAAGTGGAAGATACCTCCTTTGCTCCTGAAATTCATCTACTGCTGCGAAAGGCAGCAGTTTAAGTTGCATAAAAAGAGCAGAGTGGCCTTTGGGGCAGGAAGCAAAGACCTGTCTTGAGAGAGAACATCTGGAGGGGCAAGAAATTACTTGTTCTGCTTTGAATGTTGTGATAATTCAGATGCACCTGTACTGGTGAACAGCCTTTTTTAGAGGTACTTAGAATGAAGAAGCGCTTCAGGATTACACCTCTCTCCAGGCTCCGGTTCCTATGTTCCTATTTAACTGGTGTTATCTTTTCCCTCCTTGGAGTTGTTTGGGTGGGATGTGCTGGAGACCTCCTGATATGCTCCAGAATTGAACTTGAGGGGGCTTTGCATCTCACTTGCATTTCCTGTCTCCTTGTTCCTATAAGGTTATTTCCACCTGGAGTCAAACCTTTCCATCTGCATCATCATTTCACCTCTGATGTAATGTGGGGGTGGAGATTAAGATATAAGGCAGTGACTAAGCACTGGGAGCCTATGCACTGTGCAGTCAGATACAAGTGGCCTCCTGGGTTTTGGGTTGGATTTGATTGGTTTTTCCTGCTTGTTTTGGGTTGGTTTTGGGGTTGGTTTTTTTTGCTAGGTTTTGTAGGAATTGTATGGGAGTGAGGAATTAAATCCCTCTCTTCAACTGGTAATAAAACAATGGAGAGAATGCAAGACATGCTGATTCGTTGGCTGAGACAGTTGCAATTTATGAGTGTGCCTGGGTATGGTGTTGGGGCTTTCTCACTGCTCCAAGTGCTAGTTCTAGGTCAAACTGTTGCCCCTGATAGGGTGCTCTTCCCCAACAGGAGAACCTCTGCTCTGGAGCCAGGCTGAGAGAGCTGGCCTTGCTCAGCCTCGAGAAAAGGCTCCAGAGAGACCTTAGAGCAGCTCCAGTGCCTGAAGGGGCTACAAGAAACCTGGAGAGGGGCTTTGGGCAAGGGCCTGTAGGGACAGGCCAAGGGGAATGGCTTTAACCTGCCCGAGGGGAGACTGAGCTGAGCTCTTAGGCAGAAGCTCTTCCCAGTGAGGGTGCTGAGGCGCTGGCACAGGGTGCCCAGAGAAGCTGTGGCTGCCCCATCCCTGGCAGTACTCAAGGCCAGGTTGGACACAGGGGCTTGGAGCAAGCTGCTCCAGTGGAAGGGGTCCCTGCCTGTGGGCAGCTTTAATGTCTCTTCCAACACAAACCAGTCTGTGATTTGATGAAGCAGCGTGTACTCAAAAGGCTCTTTACCTGTTTGCTTTCAAGCCGAGGCTTCAGACCTGTTGTGGGATGCCCCTGTCAGCAGTGTCTGTGCAGGCAGCTTCCATTCTGCAGAGCAGACTGGACACTGAACGGAAGGAGGTGTTTCAGGATCTGTGGTGGCCCTCATTGGTTGTATTAGCAAAGCCTTGAATCACAGCCTCCTGTTACGGCTGTGCTTTAATACAGCAAAAACTCTACCAGCTGCGGTGCCCTGGCAGAAGAGGGGAGGACAAAAGCCTCCGTGCAGGCAGGGAGCACTGTGCTGCCTGGAGCAGGAGAACCGAGGAGCCTTTAATGCCTTGAATTTGCAGCCGCCTCCACTTCTTCCTGTGAAAACCTTTTCCTACAGCAGACGCTGTGCTCAGGAAGGAGAATGGGGAGGGGGGACTCTAAATCACCCCCAAACTCATCCGGTTGCTCCTAGCGACAGAGCCTTGTTGCCATGGAGCTGTGATTCTCATTGGCTGCCTCCGGAGCCAATGAGCAAATTGTTGGTGCGAGCATCACTTTGTGATAGATGATGCTGATACTGAAGCCTTATACAGAGGGGTGAAGTGAAACACTGAAGGCCACAGCTTATTGGGGTGAATTATCAGTTGCACCAACAAACCTCCCTTGGGGTGGTCCAGCTCATCCTGCCTACATCTGCTCCCAGTGCTCAGAATTGACATGATTGTCCACCCGAGCAATGTGGTGGGGACTGTCCTGCCCCCCCAGTGAATCACCGGCCTCAGGATATTTATTTCTGAGCCCTCAGAGGACTTTAACTCTGCTTTAGTGTGCAGTTGGATGTGCTTTGTTTCTAAGTATGCTTTCCTTCTATGTTAAAACCAGCCTGAAGAAAGCTGCTGTTGTTATGGCTGTGTCAGGATTTCTTAGCAGTGAGGCTCTGCAGCCTTCTCTGTAGTGAAAACTGTTCCATTGACATTGATGACCTGAGCTGAGTCTGAAAATTGCACCCTCAGCAAGCTTGATGGTAACACAGAGCTGTGTAGTGCAGCTGATACACTGAAGGGAAGGGATGCCATCCAGAGAGACCTGGACAGCCTGCAGAGATGGGCCCCTGCAAACCTCATGGAGTTCTACAAGGCCGAGTGAATGGTCCAGCCCCTGGGTCAGAGCAATCCCAAGTTCAAATACAGGCTGGTCGGAGAATGGATTGAGAGCAGGCCTGAGGAGAACGACTTGGGGATGTTGGTTGAAGAGAAGCTCCCCGTGACCCAGCTTCAGTGTGCACCTGAGCCCAGACCCCCGCCATGTGCTGAGCTGCATCCCCAGAGCGTGAGCAGCAGCTCAGGGAGGGGATTCTCCCCCTCTCCTGTGCTTTGGGGAGACCTTAGGGCAGCTCCAGTGCCTAAAGGGGCTACAAGAAACCTGGAGAGTGTCCCATCACCTCCCCCAGGGAAGAGCTTCTGCCTAAGAGCTCATCTCAGTCTCCCCTCTGGCAGGTTAAAGCCATTCCTCTTGGCCTGTCCCTACAGGCCCTTGTCCAAAGCCCCTCTCCAGGTTTCCTGCAGCCCCTTTAGGCGCTGGAGCTGCTCTAAGGTTGCCCCTTAAGGAGCCTTCTCATCTCCAGGCTGAACCAGCCCAGCTCTAGGAGCATGTCCGTGACTTCCTCTGGACTCACTTCACCAGCTCCACATCCCTGTGGTGTTGCCCCAGAGCTGAACACATCACCTCTGTCGTGTCCCTGACAGGGCTCAGCTCAGTCCCACCCACCCCAGCGTCCTCTGAACTTCCACATTCTCTGCAAGCCGCTGTCTGTCACAGCAGCTCTTGTCTGCCACCCCCTTGCTGCATCCCACGTCTGTCCTGGGGGAGCAGGGCTGATTCATTCATACCAAAAGGAAACCTCCTCTCGAAAGCATCACTATTGAGAAGCACTAGCAATGCACATACCTTCATTGAATTATATGTGCAGGGAGACATCCTGCAGGACTGCTGCTGGGGATAGAAGCTGTATTATGGGGGGGAATCCAACAAATGTCAATTCAGTGGCTCTGATTTGTCTTTTCTGGAAGAGGAGAGGGAAAGCTGATGATCTTCCCCTTGTGATGCCAAAGTTCCATTGTAGTATGATGAGAGAAGATCCCCTTACCATGCTCTGAGGTGCTTGGCTTGGTGCTAAAATCTTATTATAGGGGGGCTGGTGAGTAAATCAAGCAAGTGCTCCCTTTTCTGACCTAGTTGCTGTTGGAGGCATCGGAGCAGAGTACAGCTCCCCCCGTGCAGCACCCTCACTCTGAACCCTTGAGCTACGTCACTTCTTCCTTTCCTGGAAAGGAAAATCATTTTCATATCAAAGAAGTTATCGGGCTCAGTGCCTGCACCGGGGACCTCTGTTTGTCTCAGAGACTCTGTTCTGCCCAGGTAGTGTCTCCAGAGACTTGGTGAGAGTTGTGCAGCTCCTGCAAGGTCCCCTTGAGCCACTCATTCAAGGGGTTGTGCTCTCGTGAGGGTGCTCGGTTTGGGGTCTTTGTATGCAGCTCAAAAAGGGAGTTACAACCTGTATGGCCAAGAGTCTGTGTTACAGCTTAAAACTCTCTCCAGCACCTGATTCCTTTCTCCCCTTTTGGCCATATCTTTTGGCAGGTGCCCGTTGCTGCGTTGTAGGGCTCTGAAGATGTCCAACAGCAACACAGCCCAGGAGTCTCTGGAAATAATGAAGGAGTCGGAGAAAAAGGTGGTTGAGGAATCTGTGAACAAAACCAAATACGTATCCAGGTCACCGAGCAAGGAGGAGGTGGAGAAGGATGGCGGGGAGGAGGTCGGTGTGCGCCAGGAGTCTCAGGTAAGTGCAGACGAGGGGGTGGTCCCTTGGGGGAGTCCCCCACATTCAGCTTCCTGCCTTCTCTTTCCTTTTTCCATAGAGGCGAACTTCAAGCCATGGACATGCCAGGAAAAGAGCCAAGGTATGACCTCTTCTGATGTCCCATTCTTCATTGTGGCCACCCTGCACTGAGTTGTGATCCCAGGCTGGTACTCTCAAGCCTTTCCTGTCTGCAGATGCAACAACGCAGCACATGACAGCTCAGGACAGTCACTTGCCATGCCCTGGAGCAGGAGTGCTCCTTTTTAGCACATGAAGGAACTGTTTGCTGCTATTTACTGCCACTCCTTTCCCTTCCCCAGAGCCCAACACACCAGAAGTGAAATTCAGAGGTGTCACTGGAGGGACAGGGCATGTTGCACCCTCCAGTTAAAAGACAGAGTTAGGTACAACTGCCATACGTAAGGCAGAACACGTCTATGCACCTCAGGCCTTTCTCCTTATTGTTGCTGCTCCCTGGGATCTCATGTGACTGGTTGATATAGAATCATAGGA
Organism: Lathamus discolor; assembly: GCF_037157495.1. Lineage (NCBI taxonomy): Eukaryota > Metazoa > Chordata > Aves > Psittaciformes > Psittacidae > Lathamus > Lathamus discolor. Next base: position 2,503,020 of record NC_088906.1, read on the forward strand.
TGGTTGGGGTTGGAAAGGACTTTAAGTTCCAACCGCCTGCCGTGGGCAAGGACACCTCACACTAGACCATGTCGCCTAAGGCTGTGTCCAACCTGGTTGACTGTGTGAGTGGCTTGGTAGTGCAGCATCATGACCTTAAGCGGGTGCATTTTGGCTGTGGTGTCTTAATTGTCCTCTTTCTTTTCCTTTTCCAGTCTAATTCAAAGCTTAAACTGGTCAGGAGTTTGGCTGTATGTGAAGAATCATCCAGCCCCTTTGTAGATGGGCTGCTGGAGTCACAGGTAGGCCTAGAATAAGACAAGCTGTGGAGCAGGGAAGCCTGGAAAATCCTTGCCTTGCTGGAAGTGATGTCCTGTCCTCTGAGAGCCAGGAATTTTCCCCAAGAAACTACTTTTGAAGGAATGGGTTATGTCTGTGGGCACTGCTCATACATGCAAGGAATCATCTGCTTCAACCCCCTGGGCACCCACAAATGCTCACACTGTGCAAGCTCATGCCCCCAAAATGAAATGATACTTTGGCCATGGGAAGGAAGATTTGATCCAAGCCCTTTCCCTGATGCTCAGGCTGAAAGCAGCCAGCTCACAGAGGAAAAGAGGTGATCCCCATCTGTGGTCACTGTGGGCAGTGCCAGAGAAGCCGGAGCTTGGAGGTGGGCAGCAGTCAGGGAAGTGCTTTAGAAGAGTCTTCCTGAAACAGTGCAGGACTCACCTTAGTGAGTCAAAGATGTAACAGCATCTTACCAGCTTCAAATAGGGAAGTGTGTGATTTAGATTCTGAGGTGATCCAGGCAAGTGACAACAGTGACAAATGCTCTTGAGAGTCCCCTCAGTGCCTGCCAAAAGCTTTTCATTGGAAGGAGGGTGGGGAGAGAAACTGCTTTGGCTGCTCTTAGAATGGGGATGCCTGTGAAATGGCTCACATCCACGACCTGAATCCCCTGCCTTTCAGTGCTGGCTGTCCCAGCTCCAGGGGATGTTCAAGTGACTCAGACCAGCCTGGGGCTTTTTGTTGCAGGATATCATTCAGTTGCATGTTAGCTGCCCTTCTGACAAAGAAGAGGAAAAGTCCACGAAAGATGGGGCTGAGAAAGAAGAAAAAGACAAGAATAAAGAAAAGGCTCCAAGGAAAATGCTATCTCGAGGTGAGGTGCTCGATGGTGACTGTATCATTTCTATGGCATCCTTTCTGGAGCAGAGCCTGCAGAGTGAGGGGAAGGATTTCTTTAGATTGGCATGTGCCCTAGCAGACTTGCAGGCTTCCTGCAGCATTCCTAGTGATCTGGTGGCTTTTTAACAGTGCAGATGCAAACCCAAGAACTCCCACCATAAGGACTTTTGCTTCCAGTTTCAGTTGCCACACATGGCAAGCTGTGAGGCTGCAAGAAGGTCAGCTCAGTTTCTGCCGTACAATCCTGCGTGTGTGATCTTGGGGCATAGAAATGGCTAAAAGATAAGCATTTAATCTGGTGAGCAAATTGCAGCTGAAGTCCTTGTACAGACAGCAGCTCTGCACTGGGGCAGGTTCAGTTTTGCTTGCTTGTTTTGCTGTGATTGCTTTTAAATGACAAAGGGTGTGGGGAGAGGGAAAGAACAGGGTTCTTCTGCACCCAGTATCAAAGGTGCAGAAATTGCTTGTACAGAATATGCTATAATAGCATGGAATATCCTGAGCATGCTCCAAGTGGTTGGGTTTAGGGACAGGGTTTCCTTCCATGACCTGATCTCATCTCCCTTTCTCTGTCATCCTCCTCCCGTGTGCCTTGTACCAATGCTCCTGCAGCCCATGGCAGAAAGGGGACATGGTCCTGATTGTACAGATGGAGACTCTTGACCTAGAGGTTGTGTTCAGAGCCTGTGCTAGAAACTGGGCTCGAGCCCAGGTGATACAGGTCCCAGCCTGAAGAAAGTGCGCTTTTCTTCCTCTCTTCTTGTCATGAATACTCAGTGCTGAGGATGAGGCTCAGTTCCCTGTGAGGACAGGAAGGCACGCACCTCTTCCCTTCGCTCTGTTCTGTTGCAGTGTTTTGTTAACTTGTTCTGCTGTTGCTGTTGTGTTGTTTTCAGATTCCAGCCAGGAATATACAGACTCCACTGGGATAGATTTGCATGAGTTTTTAGTAAATACACTGAAAAAAAACCCACGGTAGGTGCCTTCTCACTAAAACCACTTGCTAATGGAGTGAAGGGAAGGGAGTACCTGGTGACCAATGAATCATAGGATGGTTTGGGTTGGAAAGGACCTTAAGATCATCCAGTTCCAACCCCCCTGCCATGGCCAGGGATGCCTCACACTAGGCACTCTGTTCAACCTGGCCTTGAACACTTTTATTGACTCTTAAACCCATGGAGTTTGTGTGCACGTGTGGACATGTCTGTGTCTTGGGAGGAAGGGGCATTACGGCAGCTATGGAAAGTACCTGCAAGTGTGTTTTACCTTTCAGAGGGTGTTACTGGAGCTGGGGCAGTGTAGAAACAAAAAGGACAATTGTGATTTGATATACCGCAGTCAAGCAAAACGTGTAATTGTGTATGATGGAGAGATAGTGTTTGTTTGAATGCAAGCAGGAAGGAAGCTTGATTACTTGAAAACCCTTTCTATAACTGATTGTCAAATCCCAACCTCAAAAGAAACCACTGCTGTGTCACTAATAAATAGAATCAACCCAAATGCTGGCATAGGAATAGCGAAGCTGGGGTCTCTACCAGTGGAGCTTCCAGCAGAGCAGAGAGTCAATATTACCCAAAGCCCACCACGGGGTAAAACAGCTTTAAACTGCCAGATATCTGGCAATTCATTTACCATATATGAATAAATGTGGAGTTTCTTAGTTCATTCCTGTGGAGGGTGTGTGAAGCCTAATTAACAGGGTTGCTTGCTCCAGGTATTTGTGTTTGTCACAGGGAAGGGCTGTCACACAGAGAAAGCAGAATTTCACTCTTTAAAGGTGGCCTTTTCCTTTTTGTTTTCTTGACAGGGATAGAATGATGCTACTAAAGTTAGAACAGGAGATTCTGGAATTTATTAGTGATAACAAGTAAGTGGTCATCATGTTTGTGTCATGCAAAACAGTATGGAGTGTCTTTTGGGCACACTGGGAAGAGGCCTGTTCTTTTGTACATCCCACGGTCATAGAAAGGTTTGGGTTGGAAGGGACCATAAAGCTCATCCAGTTCCAACCCCCTGTCATGGGCAGGGATACCTTCCACTAGGCTGCTCCACCCCCTGTCCAACCTGGCCTTGATCCTCCATCTCCATTTGTCCGTACACAAGGACTTGCCTCCTGACTTAACTGCTTGGGATATGTGCCATGGTCTGATGTGGGACCTGGTTAAGACATCTCCAGCCTTGATCTCTCTTTTGGTGTCAAATGATCATTGTCTGTTTCAAAGCCTTCTAAATTCTAACGCTTTCTCCCCTCTTCTCAGCAATCAGTTTAAGAAGTTCCCTCAGATGACCTCATACCATCGGATGCTGCTGCACCGGGTAGCTGCCTACTTTGGCATGGACCATAACGTGGACCAAACTGGGAAGGCAGTCATTATCAACAAGACCAGTAACACACGAATGTAAGGGGGAAGGAGGGGAGGAGAACAACTGGGCTGGAATCCCCTTCCCTGCGTGGGGCTACCTGACCCCCAGATGCAAAGCCCTGGTCCAGAGCAGGATGGATCCCACACCATGTGTTTTTGCCTCCATAAGAAGGGCAGGTCCCCTCTCTAGAAGAGGAGAATCCTTCACTTCCAGTCCTATTTGCAAGCCCTTCCTAGCTCTCTAGTTCTCAGAGAAGAGACAGGAGCTCTTGTTGCCCTCACAAAGGAGAGATTTAACACAACAAAACACCTTTGCACACCTCCTTAATCCCTGCAAAGCAGTGGGTTTAGAGAGACAGTTCTGTGCCTTGTGTTTCCCCTTCTAACAAGGGCCTGTTCTTCCTTTGCAGCCCTGAGCAGAGGTTCTCTGAGCACATCAAAGATGAGAAGAATGCAGAGTTCCCGCAGAGGTTCATCCTAAAACGAGATGATACCAGCATGGACCGAGATGATAATCAGGTAAGGGGTGGTAATGCAGTGTCTCCATACTTTGTGAAAGTCAAATGTGACTTCTCTAAGCTGAGAACTCTCAATTTCTCTTGGGTTTCCTGCAGTAACCTTCTTTAATAGAAGCTTCCACCCCACCCAAGCAGCCGCATCTAGCTATATCCTGAAAACCTGACAAAATACTGTGGAAATGCATGAAGAATTTGTGTGGATTCTATGGGGGGTACTTTCCTGTACCCTGAATATCATCTGGTGGCTGGGCCAGGCTTTAAGGTGAAGCCTTTTGCTAAGGTTCCCTTGGAAATGCCCCAGAGCTGTGTTGCCAAGCATCTCTCCCACCCCTTCCTGGGGCTTGCAGCGAGTCCAGCTGCGAAGTCAACAGGACTCAGAGTGCTGCTGGAAGGAAACCATCGGCAAAATGCAACACTTTTTGCCAGTCATCCAAGCTCAAAACCCTCCTGAATCTCTGGCTGCCCTCGGGCTGTCTCAGGTGGCACCAGACCCGTAATGCAGAGCTAGCTTGTTCATCTGTGGCTGCGTTCCCAGCCTGTGTCAGACAGACTCTTGAACGTCAAAACTGGGGCAGGAGAGGCAAGAGACAGGAGACCTCTTCACCAGGGATCTCAGGCTCTTTGCTCTTGTAGCTCCTATCTTTACATCGCCCCAGAATACCACTATCCCTTGCCTTTGGGTCATGTTGCTGAACTTAAGGCGTCAGGCTGGGGAGCTGGTCATTTCAATCAGTGTCAGTTTCTGGTTTCCCCATGGTGGCACTCTGCAGGTGATGCAGCTACCCATGAAGCACAGAATTCATGTCTGAGCAGGAGTTTGCTGTGTTGGCATATGCTCCAAAGAGCGGCCTTTAGCTTTTGACCCCTGGGAACAGCCTGTCTTCCAGAAGCACGTGGTGATATTCCTGATCTGTCCTTTCTGAATCAGGCAGAGTAGTTGTGCTTGATCCAGGAGGTGGAGTGCACTAAGACCTCCAGGATGTTCATCCCTAGACATAGGTGTTCGGAAGGTAGGTTCAAAGGCAGAGGCTGTGTCACTGCATCCAGGCATCATGCACGCACTCCGTAATCCACGTCCACTTACACTGCTGCATAAAAATGCCAGCAGCTGACTGAGCCCCCTGCTCCCATTGGCAACTGCTGACCCGCTGAGATGTGTTTGTCCCTTCAGATCAGACTCCCCTTGCAGGATGGGAGAAGGAGCAAATCTATAGAAGAGCGAGAGGAAGAGTATCAGCGGGTCAGGGAGCGGATATTTGCACGAGAGGTAAGCTTGGATGACTCACTTGCCAGGTACCCTCCTGGAACGTTGTGGCAGAAGGTGGCCTTGACTGTGCTGAGAGGTCAGATCTTGTCAGTGCCTTTTCTACCAATTTCCGAGTGGTCTTCCTAGGGTTGAATTCCAACTCCTACCAAAGATGTCTAAGACCTTGAGATAGAGGAGCTACACCTCCACTCCCCAGTCTGCTCCTTCCCTAAATTGCCTACTACACGTGTGGGGACTGACAGAAGGGGCAGGTTTGCTCCTTGCTGCCCAGCAAGATGATAAGCTTTTGCAGTGGCATTTCTGGGATGACTAGCAAATCAATGGATGAATCTGAAAGGAGCTGCAACTTCGACCTCCTGACCAAGCAGTGCTGGCCTTGGAGTATCAGGCAGGGCTCTGTGCCTTTGCAGGATGAATTGGGCAGTACATTTGTTGTCTTTCTTAACGGAGTGTCCAGCTTGGTTATTGCTTCCTTGAAATCTCTGCTCCCTACATGGAACTCCTCTAAGTTGGAGCTGTGTTCCTTGCTCACATCTGGCTCAGAGAGACTGCTGTGCTCTGCTCTGTTGAGTATTGTCTGCCAGCTGGAGGCAGCTCTCCATGCTGTGCCAAGTGATGGAATCAGGGCCGATTCCAAGTGCCCATCTGCCGTGGATCACGTTCAAAGTCCAGCTCCTTGCCTGCTGCTTTTGAGCACCTTGGGGAAGACGCCTTTCATTCATCCTAATGGGAATTGCCATGTGCCTGCCCAAGGAGGATGTTAAGGCAGCCGCTGTGGTGAGCTGCATTGAGTCACCAGGCTTCAGCCAGTGACTCTCCAGCCGGTTGTGATCAGGGACTTGTCTTCCATGCACAGGCCCAAAGCCATCCAGACAGGTTAGCAAGCAGCCCTGCCTGTAGTCCTGGACTAGAGTATGTGCTGCCCCGTGTTAGCACACCATGGGGTGGACATGTACTTACCCTTGCTCTGTGTTCATGGGCTGAGCCAGCGCTTTGCTTCTAGCTTCCAGAGGCAGGGGTGACTCTCGCAGGGTGGCCTGAGCTGGCTTTGAGCCCTCTGCCTTTTTGACATGGCTCTGAGAATTGCATTTAGCACATAGGGACCCTTGTATGTCTGGCCTGGGTTGTTCCATTGACAAAGCTACCGTCAAAGCTGCCTTAAAGCAATGAAGGAGAGAGTTGAGGACTCAGATTTGCAAACTCTTGAGACATCTCAGGGTCACAGGTACCAGGAAAGGTTCCTAATGGGCCTGGATGGAGAGCCAAGTGGGCCTGGTGTGCAGCAAGACTCCTGTGTGACCATGTAACTGGTGCACAACACAAACTGTGTTCAAGTCCCGTACTGTTAGTGCTTTGCTCCTCTTTCCTTTGAAATTGCTTTGTTGCTTCCGAAGTTACTAAGTCTTTCCTTTCTTTCCTTCCCATCTCCATGTATTTCCCGTGCTTCCAGGCTGGCCAGAATGGATATCTCACCGACAGCAGGTCAGTACTGTTCAGCAGACACTATCTGTAGCTCTGGCTTTCTCTACAGAGGACTGCATGACTCTATAATGATGCTTTTTTCTGGTGTAAACTGACAGAACCTCCAAAGAAGCCTTTTCTCCTAGTTCTCACAAACGGAGGCAGATTTTTAGGTATCTCTCTGTGACTTACTCTGTACCTTGTCCTGCTGAGGAAGTTTGCCCCATGCATGGCTGCTTGTGAAGTTTCTGACCCTGTCTTTTTGCAACATCCATTTCTTGAGTTCTGTTTTTTGCTGAGCCATCGGTGCAAATGGAGGGGGGGAGAAGGTGGGAATGGCAGGGAAGAGTGGGAAGCCAGAGGATTTCAGCAGTTTTAAACCATTCTGCCTCTTCTCTCCCAAGAAACCCCCTGCCCTTACAGGGATCAGCATCCAGATAGGTGGGGTTGTTCCTAATCCCCGATTATAAAGGGTGGATTACTTAGTGGTGGCAATGAAGTGTCTCAGGCTTCCATTTCAATCAGAGTACGCTGCAGAGGGCACTGGGAGCATTTTCTTATGAAGTAGTTTTCCTGTGGATGAAAAGGCTGGAAGGATGGAGTTAGTGACAAGTCACCTTGCTGCAGGAGGCTGCTGAAAGGAGGAGGATAAAGGATAGCATGAAAATCAAAGCCTTCATGCCTGCTGCCCTCTCGTTTCGTAGACAAAGCTCTAGAGGGGAAGCATCTCTCTGTGTATGACAGGAGGCAACCCCAAGCACAACTGCAGGCTGGGGGAAACTGGATGGAGCAGCCCTACAGAGAAGGACTTGGGGGTGTTGGGTGAAGAGAAGCTCCCCAGGACCCGGTTTCAGTGTGCACTTGGGCCCAGAACCCCTCCATGTGCTGGGCTGCACCCCCAGAGCGTGAGCAGCAGCTCAGGGAGGGGATACCCCCCTCTGCTGAGCTCTGGGGTGACGTTAGAGCAGTTCCCAGTGCCTAAAGGGGCAACAAGAAACCTGGACAGGGGCTTTTGGGCCATGGCAGGGGTTGGAACTGGGTGAGCTTTAAAGTCCCTTTCAACCCAAGTCATTCTGTGATCTAAGTGAGTGTAGGAACAGCTTTGCTTCTCTCAATCTGTCGTATGGCTCCGGCTCTTTTGAGGGATGCTGTTGTGGAAAATCAAATGTCCTCAGCACAGTTCCAGGCGCTGTGTCCTGGAGTCCACACATGGGAGTGGTGCTCATAGAATCATAGAACAGTGATGGTTGCTGATGTGATTACAGCTTTAGGAGCCAGGGTTGTACTAGGAGCTTTTCTGACTTGTCCCTAAAGAGCTTGCTTAACCTGCTGTCTTTGTTTTGTGGTTTGCATAGCGGAGAGAGGGAGGATGTGTGGCCTTTGGACCATTTTGAGCTCTGGACAGACATAGACAAGCTCTTCAGGAGGAGGAGGTGATGTCAGTGTGAACTCCAGAGGCTTACCACCCTCAAAACCCAGCAGTCAGAGTAATACATCTTGGGCCGGGCGTATGGAACAATACATCCTTCACGTGCTGAAGCCCAGATGTGTTTGCAGAGAGCTCTCTGCTGGTGGGCACACTTGGAAACAGGCTGTAGTAAAGCAGAGGGAGAGAAAGGCATGGCTGAAGCTGCTGGGGCAGTGCCCTTGGAAGGCAAGAGTGTGACAGCATGCCTGGAGTAGCAGGAGTAGGAAAAGCAGGAGTCTGTCTGCATAGTCCAGTTCCTTTACCTCTTTAGGGATATAACCATTGTTCAGGCTTCCCAGGGGTTGTGTTTGCTTTGGCTCTCCCATGCTCCCAGTAGCCTAGGACATCACTTCAGAAGTTTCTTCCAAGCCTGCCTTTTCCCCTTCACAACTGTGTGGAGCTGCTGCCGGGCTCAGCCTGCAGCCCTATGGGAGCATCTCCTCTGGCGCTGCCTTCTCCGTTCCTCCTTGGCAAAGACCTGGGAGCCCATTCCTGTGCTTGTGATCCTTAGCTGGAAGCCAGGCTCACTGCTTAGGATGTGGTGCTGGTCCCGTAAAGTAGCAAGATCTGGGGCTAAGGGAGGGTGATCAAGTGAGAGCACGGCTCTGGGTGTAGCAACATCCCAACACGTAGGTGTTCCAGCTGAGCAGAAAGACTCACCAGGGCTGGTGTGGAAAGTGGACTCAATCAGCTTCATCTCAAGGCCTCTGTTAAATGCTCCCTGTTGTGAGACAGGGAGGGCTTTAGCAAGGGATCATGCTCTTGACTCTCCTGGCATCTCTTCCAGGTGGGGATCTGGCTAGGGAAAAGGGCCAAGAGCCAGCTCTCAACACACACCAAGGACCATCAGCAGCGCCTGGCTCTTCTTAGTGCATGCCCAAGGAAGCTGTGCCCCGGGCGTGTGTCTGCTGTCAGATCCCTGTGCAAAGTGCTTATGTGCTGTGTCCCAGCCAGCTGCTGCTGGGGCTCCCCCCGCAGTGTGGCAGCACTGCTGCAGGTCCTGCTGCTGCCCCTTGCCCTGGGACATGCGGTCTAATTCCTTCCATCTCTGCAGGGGCAACCGGGACAGTTTGAGCCGGGCCTCGGGCAGCCGCCAGAGCAGCACCGAGAGCGAGATAAAGTCACTGGAACCTCGGCCGTGGAGCAGCACAGACTCCGATGGCTCCATCCGCAACCTGCGACCACCCGTTACCAAAGCCAGCAGCTTCAGTGGCATCTCCATCCTGACACGGGGGGACAGCATCGGGAGCAGCAAAGGCAGCACTGCCAGCAGGACGTCCCGGGCAGGTACTGTACTGTTCATGGTCTTCGGGCTGGGGAACTGGGGCTCGTGGTGCTTTGGGCATGGGACATGGTTGGCATCATCTGAATGCATCCAGTACCTGGACAGGGATATGCTGGTTGCCTCGTCTGCTTTTTCATTACCCCCTGTTAGATCTTCCTTCCCTTTAGCACAGTTCCCCGAGACAAAGGACACTGGTTAGTCCCATACCCTGGTGTCGTGGTTTAAACCAATCCACACAGGTCGTCCACTCAGCCCGCCCCCAACCCTCCCCACTCCCGGAGGGATGGGGAGGAGAATCAGGAGAATGTAACTCCCATGGGTAGAGATAAGAACAGCCCAGTAACTAAGGTATAACACAAACCACTGCTGCTACTGCCAATGATAATATTGATAAGAGAAAATAACAAGAGAATACGATACCACCGCCGAACGAGTTCGACACCCCCGAAGAGAGGGAGACTGTGCCCTTCTGGGTAACTCCCAGTTACCTCCCTGGGCATGCCGTGCTGTGGTATGGAATACCTCTTTGGCTAGCTTGGGTCAGGTGTCCTGTCTCTGCTCCCTCCTGGCCTCCCCTCGTCCCCAGCAGAGCATGAGACTCACAGAGTCCTTGGCCAGAATAAACATCACTTAGCAACAATTAAAAACAATCGGTGTTATCAGCTCTGTTCCCAGGCTGGAAGTCAAAACACAGCGCTTGCACCAGTTACTAAGAAGGAGCAAAACGGCTCCTGGTAAACCCAGGACACCTGGAGCTGTTGTTTTCTCTCCCCTGCTGTGCTACAAGTTCTGCTCTCCAGAATCCCTCACAGGCCTAAGGAGCCTTTAGTTAGGGTGAACCATCTGGCCCTTTTCCTTGCTTTCCAACAAAGGAGGGCTAGGGAGTGTGTCACCAATTAGTCTGTCTCATCAGGCACACAGTCTGTCATCAAACGACGACTGCATTAAGTGGTATCTGCCTACAACGTTCACTCCAAATGATTCACTATACTCCTGAGAATGTAGTGGCAAGGGTTTGGAACTGGATGAGCTCTAAGGTCCCTTCCAACACAAACCAGTCTATGAGTCGATGGTTTTAACGGTGCAGTGCTAAGTGAGGAGCCACGTTGGTTACCTTCGCTGTGCAGTATCAGCAACATCCAGGAATTTTCACTTGGGAGCAAGGGGGAAAAACCAAGCACCACCTTTGGTATCCTCATTTATTGTGTGAGGGAGGAAGGGCTGAGGACTATGGGGCTCTTTTCCCATCTCAGCATTTAGCCCTTGGGCAACTGTCAGAAGCTGTTTCCCTCTTTGCACCATGCGGCTGCTGATACAGACATCCTTAGCAGAATGCCTGAAGATGAGCTGTTGCAATGCAGTAGATCAGAGGCAGAATTCATTAAATAGCAGCTACTGGGCATCAAGCAATAGTTTCACAGCCCTTTTATTTCTGAAAGTGAGACTGAAATAAGGAGGAGAGCATTTCCCAGCTGGGTGCCCTGCAGCATCTATTGCACTCCTTCCAAACCACTTTTCCTCCCATGGGAAGGAATTGCTTCCAGCCTTCCATCTCCTAGACTTGTACTCAAAAGATGTGCGTGTGCTGGATCTGTGAAGCTATAAAATAGGATTCTCTGTTCAGGGCAAGCACTTGAACAGGTCATGACAATGTAGTTAGTGTCTGAGCCACAGAACTGAGCTGTGACTGGGAACAGCTCAGCTTCTCCCCACCAACTGGTTTAGGGTACTGAGCTGACGGGAGTGTACCTGATAGCATCCCATGCTGTCATCTCTGCCTCGTGCTGAGCTGGAGAGCCCTGCATCAGACAGGGGCTGCTGTTAATATCAGGTTCCTCTGCCCAGTGGAAGGCCTGAGGCATATAGCAACTACCTGAGACCTGTTGGTGGGGACTGCTGTGTCCCCATGTGGAATGTGGGTGCTAAGTTGGGGTCAGGGAAGAGCGCACGCTCTTGGGAATAGCAGCTGTACAAGTCATGGTTGTAGTGTGGAACAGTGATTGCGTCCTGGTCACATTCCCTGTGTGGAGCAGGGGGAGGAGCTGTGACCAGCTGTGGACCTGTACAGACATGATGAGAGAGGTGCCATAACCTGGAGTGCTGAAGGTGTCAGCACCTTGGTTTGCTGTGAAGAGAGGCAAACTGACTTAGCCTGCAGCCTGCTCACCCTGTCCCCTGTGGCAGCTACCATGTGGACAGCAGAGACTCTAAGCTGGCTGCCGTGCAGGAGGTAGTGACAGGATCTACCCCCCCATCAACAAACCCATGTTTTTCTCTCTCAGGTACCAACCCTGCCATGCCTTTCTCTGTTCAAGGTCTGGTACTAGGTGCCCCTGAAGCATGCAGCCAATCCCCCTCTTCACAGCCCAGCCGTGGCCTCCTACCCTGCACAGCCCAACAGCCTCAACCACAGGCACCCCAGCAGCCACCACCACAGCCCCAGGGACTTCCACCTGCAGCCCAGCAGCAGCCAGCCATGAGCAACCACATGATATCCCAGGTGAGTTGCTGCACAGCATCCAGGGACTCCATAAGCTCCTTGGGCACCCAGCGGGGAGGTAGAAACACAGCCAGGGTGCTCTGGATTCACACTTGCCCAGTGGGGTTTGGGTATCTTCACACTTGCTGCCTCTTAGGGAGTGACGGTTCCTCCATGCTGTGAGGCCTTGCTGTGCCTGTGGATGATGCTATGTGACAGCTTGCCAGCCTCTTCTGTATCTGCTCAGGCCAGCAGCTTTCCTGGCAAGGGATCTATAGCCTTTTGCTGAGTGGTGGGGTTATGGTCTGGAACCAGTTGCCATCCTGGTGAGGGACTGTCACAAACAGTAGCTGGGTTTGAGCTTCCGCAGTGGTCACCTCATGTCCTGGGAGGAGGCAGACCTGGAGCTGTACCTGGGTCTGGTATTCTCCAGACCCTCCCTGAGTTAAACCCAAGTGACATTACACAACCTGCAGGGCTAATCCTGAGGATGGAGCCCTTGTTCCTGCATACTTTGTTCTGTTCCTGAGGCTCGTCTGAGGTTTGAACACCCAGCAAGCTTCTGGAGCTCATACAGGGTCACTGCATCTTGCTGAGGTTTTGCTTTGTATCTTTTACTGTTTTGGCTGTTCCAGTAGTGCAGGAACAAACATTCCTGTGTTTGGGTGTCAGTGAAAGATGTGAAAACACACTGTCCCCCTGGTGCACCTGCAAGCTCAGTGCTCAAAGCATAGTATGGGGTACTTGAGTTAGGTGTCATCAACAGGCATCAGCCTTCGCAGCTCCACAAAGCAAGGGGTGGGGATGTGTGTCCTCACACAGAGATGACTGCTGCCCTGGTCTGTTCTCCTTGCTTTCCAACCCTCTGCAATGCCCCCCTCTGTGTTTGCAGTTGGCTCACTTGACTAACCTTGTTCCTTCTTTCTCTCCTTCCTTCTGTCCTTCCTTCCCCCCCCTTTTCCCACTCTTCTCCCTTCTCTGCTGGTCATAGCCGGTCCCAGCACTGCAGCCTGTTCAGTATTCTCCAAGCTCCTGCCCCCAAGTCCTCTTGCCAGTCTCTCCACCCCAGCAGTACAACTTGGTATAAACCCCATTTCCTCTTCTGCACTCTCTCTGTTGTACCCATGTGCTGTATTTTGTGTTGTGTGAGCTTCTGCTAACCAGGTACATTGTGGACACTGCACCCAGTGGGTTTGGGATTCATGGATGCTCTGTGCCACCATGGAATCAAGGTGGTGGGATGCCTGAGGCTGTGCGACCCACCAGGGCCAGGCATTGCTGAGCATGGAAAGAGCCTGGGCGAGACCAAGTGCCAAAGCTCCATCAGAAGTGATGCTTGTGCCCAGCACTGGGGTCCAAGGACCGTGGCTGCCCTGTGGTCTCAGTCAACTTGTGTTACCTCTTTTGGGAATGGCACACCCTGGGCTGGGGCCACCCTTGCATGTGTGGGGCCCTGCTTGTCACCAGTGCCTGCTGAGCATGCAGCCCTGCAAGCAGCATGCATGCCTTTACCCCCCCCATCCTGCAGAGTGCTCTTGGTGTGTGGCTCATTTCTGGGGACCTCTCTTGGGTGAGCTCCTCCACACAGAGTAGGGAGAAGGGGTCTGCAGAGCTATGTCCTCCGTGCTGTTGTCCTACATGCTGTCCTCCTCCATCCTTCCCACTTCTCCCCAATGCAGGCCGATGAACTCAGCAACCCCTTTGGGCAGATCAGCCTCAGCCGACAGGGCTCTACGGAAGCACCGGATCCTTCCTCGGCGATGTTCCAGTCATCCCTCATCTCCCAGCATCCTCAGCAGACAGGATTCATCATGGCAGCCCCTGGGCAGCCCATTCCCACCTCCAACTACTCCGCCTCAGGGCACACGGCCCCCACACAGCAGGTGCTGCAGCCCCAGGGCTACATTCAGCCTCCCCAGCAAGTAAGAGCACCCGCAAGCCCAAAGGGGATGTGCATCTCTATGAGGCGAGGGGCTGCAGGGGAGCAGCTCCTTGAGAGTGGGTCTCTGCTTCTGCTGCTTATTTGCAATGGGTCAGCACACAGGGCTCCAAGCTTGGGGTCAGCACACAGCGGGGTGATCTCTGCCTTTTTGTCCCTCTGGGGCACTTCCCTGGGGAACCCCCCTTTGACTGTTCCTGGCTCATAGGTTTGGTGACCAATTCAGGGCTGACACCTCTAAGCTCTCTTTGGGGTCCTGCAGGGCATTATAACCTCTTAGACTGGTCCCCCTGGGTGTGAAGAGTTGTACCTACTGTGCTTTTGCACTGCTGGGCTGGGAAAGGCTTGAATGTGGAGGCTGGGAGGAGCAGGAAGGGGCTGATTACCTGAGGAGCTATCACTTGGTTGGTTTCATTCAGCAGAAAGTGAGAGAGCAAACTGGTCCTGGGGAGCCAGCCCTCTTGGTCCCATCCCTCTTGTGTTCTCACCACTGTGTTTTCTTGGTTCTGATAGATTCAGGTTTCTTACTACCCTCCTGGGCAGTACCCCAACTCCAGCCAGCAATACCGATCTCTCAGTCACCCAGTGGCCTACAGCTCCCAGCGCACTCAGCAGCTCCCTCAGCAGTCCCAGCAGCCTGGTAAGCAGGGGAGAAATGGGCCTAAGGGGGATGGTTTCCTTATCTGCAACTCTTGTTGGCTCTTCAGGATCTCCCATGCACAGCCTAGGGCCAGGCTGTGCAAAGGGAAGCTGAAAGTTGGCCTGGCTGCAAAGGCTCTTCTTCTAGTTCTTTCCCTCCCTCTTGGTGTGTAGCATGCACTGAGGTGCCCCAAGGTGGATTTAAAGCCAGGAGCTTCCTTAAGGTCTTTTCACACCTGCCATAAGGGAAGCCCTTTTCCCACTTCTTAGCAAGAGATGGGGCAAAGCAGGATTTGAGCACCTCATCTGCCAAGTCTCAAGCTGTCTCCTGTGGCCAGCTGGGAAGCTCTTCCATTTAAACCCTGTTCTGATAGGTTTACAGCCAATGATGTCCAACCAGCAGCAAACGTACCACGGTGTGATGGGAGTGCAGCAGGCACAGCCCCCTGGGCTCCTCAACAGCCAGAGGAACAGCATGGGTGGCCAGATGCAGAGTATGATGGGAGTGCAGCAGGCGCAGCCCCCTGGCCTCCTCAGCAGCCAGAGGAGCAATATGGGGAGCCAGATGCAAGGTCTGATGGTCCAGTACACTCCACTGCCTTCGTACCAGGTAGGCTTCAGTTGCTCTCCAGTGAGGAGCTCTTGGGAAGGGGGCTGTGTGGGAAGCACCCTCATCCTGTGCCTGCGTGGTGGAGCCAAAGGTGGAGACTTACCTTGAGAAGATGCTTGTCTGCATCTGAATCTATGTGGGACATGCCTTGAGGATGTCCCACATGCCTCGAGGACTGAGTCCCAGTCAGTCCCTTTGCCATCGTGCTTGCAGAAGAACTGGGAGGTGCTGCTTTTGCCTGGGCAAGGTTGCTGTGGGCTGCAGTAGCCACCCATCCAGCATCTTTTCTACCTTGTATGGGTCTCCTTGGTGTCTCTTTGGGGCCAGTTCTCCTTGCTTCTGCTCCATGTTACCTGTCATTACATAGTGCTGCTTCTTTCCTCCCTGCGAAGGTTCCCATGGCCAATGAGTCCCAGAGTGTGGTCCAGCAGCCCTTCCAGCAGCCAGTGCTTGTACCAGCCAGCCAGTCTGTGCAAGGGGGCATTCAGACTGGGGGGGTGCCCATCTACTACAGCGTCATCCCAACTGCCCAGCAGAATGGCACCAGGTAAAGCTTCTGTATCTCTGACCTGCCTTGGGGAGAAAGCAATCCTGCTGGCCCAGGGAAAGGGCACAGCATCCTGCTCCTGCAGCTCAGGGAGGTCCCTGGGTATCACAGATGCTGGTCACCTCTTGAGCTTGCCCAGTCCTAGCTCCCAGTACCTCACCAGAGCACTCTCTGCTTCACAGCCCTTCGGTGGGGTTCCTTCAGCCGCCTGGCTCTGAACAGTACCAGATGCCACAGTCCCCATCACCCTGCAGCCCGCCACAGATGCAGCAGCAGTATTCAGGTAAGTGTGGTCACTGGCAGCACTGGCACTGATTCTGCACAAAGTGGATCAGGTTTTGTAGGGGCTGCAGTGAACAGAGCTGTCCTGTAGGGACAGGCCAAGGGGAATGGCTTTAACCTGCCAGAGGGGAGACTGAGATGAGCTCTTAGGCAGAAGCTCTTCCCTGGGAGGGTGCTGAGGCACTGGCACAGGGTGCCCAGAGAAGCTGTGGCTGCCCCATCCGTGGCAGTGCTCAAGGCCAGGTTGGACACAGGCACTTGGAGCAAGCTGCTCCAGTGGAAGGGGTCCCTGTCCGTGGCAGGGGTTGGAGCTGGATGAGCTTTAAGGTCCCTTCCAACACAAACCAGTCTGTGGTTCTGTGAAGTCTGACAGCTTCTGTGCAATGCAATGGGTTTCCTTAGTCTTCCCCATCCCACGGCCCACTGGGAATTTCCAGATCGTGGCACAGCAGCTGATGCTGGCCTGGCATCTCCTTGCCATGTGGGCAGGGTAGGAGTAGGCAAAGGGAGCTGCTATGGGCTGTGGACCCCATCTGCTGGCAGCGTGGCTCAGTGTCACCAGGACAGCGCATGGGACCCCAGGGAGCAGTGGATGAGAGGAACTGGGGTTCCAGCGTTACATCCCAGGCTGGCTGGGGCCTGGTGGGTTGATGCAAGGCTTGGGCTCCAGGCTGGGTGCCTCTTGTTCTGCAGTGAACAGGAGCTGCAGTGCACAGAGCCTGGGCAGTAGCGGTGCTGTCATCTCTCCTTAGGGGTGTCTCCATCAGGCCCTGGCGTGGTTGTGATGCAGCTGAATGTTCCCAATGGCCCCCAGGCCCCCCAGAATCCCCCTGTGGTGCAGTGGAGCCACTGTAAGTACTACAGCCTGGACCAGCGGGGGCAGAAGCCAGGAGACCTGTACAACCCAGACACCAGTGCTCAGGTATTGAGAGGACTGGGAGGAAGGCAGCTCCTGTTGTGGGAGCAGCCTGGCGGGACAGAGGACCCCAGCATCCGTGCCGTCTGGATGGGCTGGGAGATGGGGGTGGGATCACCCCATGGTGGTGAGGCAGGAGAGGGACCCGTTACAGGCGCTCTCTAATGCTCTCCCTCCCCCAGGCCAGCACCCAACTGAACAGCCCCATCACGTCCCCAACACAATCCCCAACACCATCGCCTGTCACCAACCTCAACAGTGTCTGCACGGGGCTGAGCCCCCTCCCTGTCCTCACACAGTTCCCCCGGCCCATGGGCCCAACACAAGGTAAGGGGACAGCACAGGGCTGGGGCTTTCCTGGGGTTCCTTTAGACTCCCCACACACACATTTGCTTCCCTTTTGCAGGTGATGGGCGCTACTCATTGCTGGGCCAGCCGCTGCAGTATAACCTGTCTATCTGTCCCCCGCCGCTGCTCCACAACCAGCCCAACTACAATGCACACCAGGTAAAACCAGGCCAAAGCTGCACCCAGCCACCCTTTCATGGGCCTGGGAGCAGAACAAGACCACCCTCTCCCTGCCCTGTGCTTGGGCACCCCTCGGTTAGGTATTGCCTACCCCATGCCATCCATCCAATATTGCTGCCATTGTCCATGGATTGCCCTAGAGCCTGGTGCTGCTCCCAGCTTTACCCAGAAGCAGTGTCAGCCCCAGGTCCTTTGAGTGTCCTGGGAGCGTGGCTGTGCCTTGATCTCCTCTCACCCAAGCATGGTGTCACCTCAGAGGTGCTGAGGATGCAAGCTTCATCCTGGTGTCTTCATCCCCCTTCGCAGTGATGGCCTGGTTGAGTTTGGCCTCCCCAGGATGCTCTGTAGGGTCACAGTGTTTCCTCGGGTGACACTCGGCTGGCTTTATTCTTTCAGGGGCAGACTGGAATGAAACATGGAAACCGGAGCAAGAGACAAGCCCTCAAGTCAGCATCCACTGACCTTGGGACAAGCGATGTAGGCAAGTGACCCTCTTCAAACAGTTCACCCTGTACCCACTGAGCAGTCCCCACTGCACAGCGTAGCTGGCATTGGCAGAGACTCCAGATGCCATCTCTGCCCCCAACCAGCACAGGGGGGATGCAGTCTTCACTGGTTCTATGGGGGCTTAAGGCTTGTCCCCTGTGTCACCTCCACGTCACCACCACCACCAGCAGCTGGTTGCAGGGAGCCCTTTAAGAGCTGTCCCTCTCCCTGCGGCTGGCATGTTCATTACATGCCACGTTAATATTAGCAAAGAATCCATTCAGCCAGCCCTCTGCTAAGCCCAAAAGCCAAGGCTGGAGCCAAGAGGCAGCAGAAGTGTTTGGGTACCACAGAGTGGAGGCAAAGAAGTGGGCATGACACAGGGGGATCTGTCTGTGGGCTGAGCACCATGAGCAGTGTCACACTCAGGATCCACACCACTCCTCCATGGGTGCCTTTCTCCCTTCCAGGGGTAGAGGGCAGGAGAGGTGGATTGGCTCCCAATCCTGGTACCCAAGGGTTAGGGTGGGAAGCTGGAGCAGAGCGCCCTGACTGGAAAGCCATGCCCAGGCAGAGGGAGCAAAGAGGACATGGTGTTGCTGGAGCAAATGGGAAGCAACAGCCTCCTCTTGAAGCATGCGGGGATCGGGATGCGGGCATCAAAAGAGTCAGGATGCAGGAAGCAGGAAGGTGGGGGCAGCTTAGTACAGTAGCAGTGACTTGGGTGGGGAGCCCCCCCAACCACCACGTGCCGTCTCCCCACTGCAGTGCTGGGCCGAGTGCTGGAGGTGACAGACCTGCCCGAGGGCATCACGCGGACAGAGGCCGACAAGCTCTTCACTCAGCTCGCCATGGCCGGTGCCAAAATCCAGTGGCTCAAAGAGACTCAGGGGCGCCGCGGAGATGGAGGTGGCGGGGACGACACCGGCACTCCGGAGAACGGCAGGCACAGTGACCTCGCTGCCTTATACACCATCGTGGCCGTGTTCCCCAGCCCGCTGGCTGCCCAAAACGCCTCCCTCCGCCTCAACAACTCCCTCAGCCGCTTCAAGCTGCGTGTGGCCAAAAAGAACTACGACTTGCGGGTGCTGGAGCGTGCCAGCTCGCAGTAGGGCTCGCGCACAGGCACACAGAGCACACTGGACTTGCAGGCACTTCCCTCTGCCTTCTCTTTTTCCTTCCTGCCCTTCCTTCCTCTTGCCCTCCTTCATGGATATATTTATATGGACAGAATTAAGAGATGAGAAATTGATTTTTTTTTTTAATTATTATTATTAATTATTATTATTATTATTTTTGGAGTGATGCCCCTGCCCGCCCACCTTCCCCTGTGTATGTTGTTTTGTTAAGCACTGTGTTGAACCGCACATACAGGTGTTGAATTGGTATGTTCACTGCACATTTTATTTAATCTGATTATTATTTGGGGGTGGGGGGGTGGGGATTTTTTTGTTTTGTTTTATTTTATTTGGGGGGGGGGTTGTTTTTAAATAAAAAAACAACAAAAGGAAAACTTGTCCATCACTTTAACGCTGCTTTCCCATTCTCTGCCAGTACCAGTGCTAGGGGCTGCCTCTTTGGGAGGCAGGAGGATGCTGCACCCAGCACTTTGACCGGGGGCTGGTCATCCCTGTAAGATACTCACAGCCCTGTGCAGTGCAGGAAGGGGGGCACAGGGCGTGCCCTGCCAGGAAGCAACATCTTCCTCCTGATGACAGGGAAGCAGCCCCGGAGCTGGTAGGTGCAGGCATCGCTGCATCCTCCTGCCCTGCAGGTGCCACCATCCTCACCACAGCACTGCATGCAGCAATGGAGCCTCCTGCAGCACTCCGGGGGCTTCCAGCAGAAGCGAGCATGGATGGAGAGGTAAGAGCTGCCTGGCCAGGGTCGTGGGTCCAGCCCCACACTTGGTGCTAAGGCACAACCTGGCAGGGACACAGGTCCGGGGGCAGCCATCAGAGACCCCACTGCTGCTGCTCTTCCCCTTTTCCCCTCCCGGCTGCAGGGGCCTCCAGCGCCAGAGCAAACAGGAGCTGAAGGCTCTGGGGCCCTTGGCGTGCCCCGGCGCTGCTGCCAGGGGGTGGGTGGCCTCTGGCACGCCCAGCAACCCACTAACGCAAATAGCCAGTGCCTCCTCTGGCCCCGCTCCCCTCCGCCCCACACATGGGCTCCAATTTCCCGGCGTCAGCCTCCGGCAGCGCTCAGCTGTCGGCTCCCCTCTGCCCTGTCACTCCTGCACCGCACAGCACCGGAGCGGCTGCCCCCTCCCTGCACCGGCACCGAGGGCTGGGGGCTCCGTGCCTGCCGAGGCCCCACCATCGGCCGCCCATCGAGGGGCTCTTCATCACAGGGCGAGAGCTCCAAGCGCAGTGTAAGTGGGATTGATTCCCTCTGCAGTGACCCCTCGTCGTGGCCACTGACACCCCCCCCCCCTCCTTTTGCCCCCCTCCTTATCGATGCCAGACCCCAGGGCTCTGCCTCTGCAGCACCCCTTTGCCCCAGGGCTCTTTGGTCCCCATTGCTCTTTCCCTGATGGTTGGTTTCCTTGGGGGCATGGGGGGGCCTTGTGTTGGGTATCAGCAAGAGTAGTGATGTCTGGATAGAGGGACCATGGGGATGCTTGAATCAAAGGCGAGACTGGGCCTGTTTGGGGGATGCAGGAGCAAATCCTGCCCTCATGGTAGCACAGGGAGAAGAAAGCAGGGCTGCGTGGTGATGCCAAGCAGCACCACAGGCGTGTGCCTGTGGGGGGGCCCAGAGTAGCACTGTTTGCAGTTTAATCTTGAGGTGGAGATGTCTGGACACGTGCAGGTAGCCCAGGGTCTGGCTCACAGCACTTGGCACCGCATCCATAGAGCAAGCAGCAGCCCAGTCTCCAGCCTGCGCAGGATGGGCCCTTGCTGGGCATGATGGTGCTGGGGCAGAGGGAGGCAGCAGCTCTGAAGATGCTTCTCACCCAGCAAGGTCTGGGCTGCTCCTGCCTTTCAATGGGAGTAGCCCCAGCCAATGTGATGTCTCCTTTTTGCCCATAGCATGACAGAGAAGGAAGTGCCGGAGCCACCAGCTTCACCTGCTTCAGGTGGGAAACCCAAAAGCCGGGTAAGTGGGTACCCACAGGGCAGCTTGGGTGGGTGGGGAAGGCACCTTCCAAGCATCAGCTGTGCCTTGGCCCCAGGAGGCTTTGTGGGACCAGGGATGCCCGGTGGGCTCCTGATCCAGCAGGAAACTGAGTGTCGTTTCCCAGCTTGGCTCTTCCCATATCCACATCATGCTCAGGAGTCACGGTTTCTCCTTTAGTGGGAGAAGTGTCCCCGTCCTCACAGTTTCTGCCTCAGGATACCCGGGGTCTCTTCTCACTGGGGATGAAGGAGGCTCTAGGTCAGGGCGAAGGGGCCGGGAGCCAGGCACTGGGTTCTCTGCCTGCCGGCCTCACCCCACACGCCTGCCCTGTGCATCCATCCTCTCCTGCCCTGCAGCTACAGAAGCTGAAGCAGCTTTTCCAGCAAAAACCCAAGGAGGAGGCACCACCAGAGCCGCAGCCCAATGGGGAGCTGGTCAGCCCCTCAGGGGGACCCATCTTCTACATCTATGATGATGAGGAAGAGGAGGAAGAAGAGGAACCCGAGCCGCCTCCTGAGCCCCAGATACTCGTCAATGACAAACCCCACAAGTTCAAAGATCATTACTTCAAAAAGCCCAAGTTCTGTGATGTTTGTGCCCGCATGATTGTCCGTGAGTGCTGAGGGGTGCTGGGGGCCAAGGCTGGCGAGGGCTCCAGCCCAGCCGTCCCTGCAGCTGCAGTGTCACATTGCCTCTTGTTTCCACCCCTCCACCCCCCCCCTTTACACTGTCAGTCAACAACAAGTTTGGCCTGAGGTGCAAGAACTGCAAAACCAACATCCACCACCACTGCCAGACCTATGTGGAGATGCAGCGCTGCTTCGGCAAGATCGTGAGTGCTGCCCCTCGCAGTGCCATGCTCTGGTGCTTCTTGGCTCTTGGGGTGCTCCCCTCCATGCCCCTGTGCTCTCCATCCCCTCAGCTGGTGTGTGGGCAGGGATTGATGCTCTAACCCTCACCCCTGCAGCCCCCGGGCTTCCGCCGGGCGTACAGCTCACCCCTGTACAGTGACCAGCTCTGCATCAAGGACCAGCTCTGTAAGTTGGGTGCTGGGTGTCTCCATCGCCCCGTGCGCGGCAGCCGGACCCCTCTCACCATCCCTTGCGCCCCTGCAGCAGCCGACAGGAGCGACCCCGTGTTCGAGACCCTGCGGACGGGCGTCATCATGGCCAACAAGGAGCGCAAGAAAGGGCAGGATGACAAGAAAAACGTGAGTGAGCACCCCATGGCCACCCCTCCTCCCTGCCCGCCCCACACCCCCTGATGGGTCTCTGCCTTGCAGCCTTTGGCTGCTATGATGGATGAGGAACCAGAGGCCACGAAGACACAAGGAGGCAAAACAGAGGGCGGTGAGTGCTGTGGCATCGGAGCGCTGAGCTATGAGCACGGGGCAGGGAGGGACCCTCATGGGGAGGCTCACTTGGGTGGGTTTTGCCCTATAGGAAGTGGGGGTCTTCAGTTCAGCGGCTTCCTGTTGTTGACCTGGAGATCCTTGGGATGGTCCCAGGCTGGGAGGCAGCACCAGGAGAGAGGTAACCCCTCATCCTCCTCTTTCCAGGCACCTCTGAAGGGAACAAGAAGACTGAGAAGAGCCCAACAGACGACAAGGTACCATCACCCTCACGCTATGGAGCAGCATGGGGAAAGGCTCTTCAGGGATCTCCTTGGGGCTTTCAGCAGCTCTGGGGCACCGACCCCCTTTTCCTCCTCCCATAGAGCAAGAAGCTACAGCCAGGGACGCGCGGTGGCTTCCCCCAGTCTCACTATTTCGTGGCAATTTATCGCTTCAAAGCCCTGGAGAAAGATGACCTGGATTTCCCGTAAGTAACCAGCAATGTAGTGAGCACAGGGGTGAAGAGGGGAGCAACAAGTGGCCAGGGAGGGGGTCCCTGCACCCCCTCATTCTGAACCCATCCTTCCCTTCGTAGGCCCGGGGAGAAGATCACAGTGGTCGATGACTCCAATGAGGAGTGGTGGAGGGTAAGGCTGGGGTCCTCCAGGCAGAGAGGGGAGAGATGCAGCGCTTAAAGCACATCGCATGGCTGTGTCCTCTCGCCACCGCGCACCGTGCAGGCTGGTTGTTGAGGGGGTCACACAGGCTGGCTCCAACCCGCACCTTGCACCCAGCCACTGACTCCTTCCAGGGGAAGATTGGGGAGAAAGTTGGATATTTCCCTCCAAACTTCATCATCCGGGTGCGGGCGGGCGAGCGGGTGCACAAGGTGACGCGCTCCTTCGTGGGCAACAGGGAGATCGGGCAGATCACGCTCAAGAAGGATCAGGTGAGACAGGAGCCCCTTGGTCCTCGCTGCTCACACCCTGGGGGGGGTGCTCTATGGGGTGTCACCATCACCCCCTTTGCCTCCAGATCGTGGTGCAGAAGGGGGAGGAGGTAAACGGTTACGTCAAAGTCTACACCGGCCGCAAAGTGGGGCTCTTCCCCGTGGACTTCCTGCAGGAGATCTGAGCGGGACAGCACTCGGGGCACCCCCTCCGGCCAGAGGGATGGAGCTGCTGGAGCGGGATGGGAATGGGGACGGGAGGCAGCCCCATCGCTCCGTGGGGACCATGGCAGGAGCGGGCTGCGGGGGGGGAGGGAGGGGAGCTCTGGTCCGTTGAAGACACTGGGTTCAAGGAGGGGGCCCCCCGTTCCTGAGGCGGTGCGTGCCGGGCGGGGGGCTCTGGGCTGTGTACCCCTGTATTGTCAATACACGTCTGCTCCTCCCCGCCCTCGCCCCGGTTTCCGTTCCTGGGGGCCGGGACCCCCCCCGCGCGTCCCCCCGGGGCCGCATCCCCCGTTCCCGAGCGCTGGCGCCGGGCCCTGCGGGGCCCGAATAGGGGCTGCGGGGCGACAGGTGCCGGGACCGGGACGAGTCCTTGGAGCGCGCAGGGCGAGCACCGAGCCAGGAGCAGCTGTCCCGGCGAGGGGCGGCGGCGGTGCCCGTGACGTCCCGGAGCCGTGATGCCGACGGTAACCACGGCGACAGGGGGGCCGGTACATCGCTCCGCCCGTCGCCATGGCGACAGGCAGCCCGTTATCCCCGTCCCGACCGCTGCAAGAGGGGATCGCCGTGAGCCCGGTATCGCGGCACCGGCACCATCCCCGCCGTACCGCCAGGGGACACTGCTGCAGCGTTCCCGCGCCGCATGCAAATGAGGTGGCGGGAACACGCGGCGCCCCCTGGCGGGTGGCGCGCAATTCAGCGCCCCCCACCCATAGCAGGGACCGGCCCCGCGACCCCCGCCCGGATCAACGCTGCCACTGCAGGGGGGGGGATTAAGGGCAGAGCGGGGCCTCCCCCCGAGGGCTCAACCTCGGGGGTGTCGCTGCTGGCTATGGGGGGGACCCGGTCCGCACCGTGGGTCTGGAGCAGCTGCTGCCAGATGTGCAGGACCGGAGGCTAAAGGGAGGGGGGGCCAGCCCGCAACACCCGGGACTGCCCCCCCCGCTCCCGGCCTCCTGTCAGACAGCTCCTAAATGCGGAACGGTTACGATTTTCCGCCTCATTTGCGGCTCCTCATACGGTTAATTTTATCACGAGTGTCTATTTATTTATTTGCAGAGCCCCGCGGGGGGGGGGGATTGAAGCCGATTTGCTGCATGTGAGAAGAAGGGAGGGGAAGGAGGGGGGGGGAAACCGCCCAAGGAAGTCGGGGCGGGCTCCAGCTCATTGAACAGCCGAAGAGAACAACTTAATTACAGTCATCTGGATAATTGGCCCCCACCCCGCCCTGCCCCAGGGCCCTCGCAGGGTGAAGGAGGGGCTGCTTTGGGGTGGGGAGGGGTGGTCTTCATTAGGTGCAGGATCTAATTGGGTTCATCACTTAAGGGTGATTCCCCCTCCCAGCTCCATCCCAGATGCTTCTGGCAAGGGGTGGGGGGGGGCACAAGCAGGAGTGAGTCCTTTGCATGGTAACAGGTCGGGAGGGACCCCAGGGGCAGGGTTTAGGTCTCTCTCCTGTTTCTTCCCACTCCTGGGATCCACATCTGGCCGTGCCCCAGCTGTTTGCAGAGAGGGGCTGTGATTGCGGAGGCTCAGCAGCTCCCCGGATGCAAAGGGTCTGGCACCCACCCCGTGTAGCACACAGGGAATGTCAGAGTGGAGGAGCCACCCTGACCTACGGGATTAATCACCTCAATTCCTCGCTGCAGCTCGTGAAAGGTCAGGAGACTTCGCAAGGCCCAGAAATTAATTGGAATACGGCGGATCTTGTGCTGGATCCATGCATCATCCCGGGAGAGCAGCACTGGCATGGAGGGGATGGGGGCAGCCACCTCCTGCACACCCTTTTTGGGGTGCCTGTAAGGATGCTGAGCCCCAGGGGGTGCGGTGGGAGGTGGAAGGGTTGGGGTGCTGCTGCCCCCCCCCCCCCCCCCCCCCAAGCTCATATCCCAGCCCTGGGGTGCTCCCATCTGCATGGCTCTGCCTAAATCGCCTCCTCTGTCTTGGCAGATGCAGCGCTCCGAGATTGTTCTCCATCTCCAGGCAGGGAAATAAATGCATTAAACTAAACGAACCCATCTCTCCGCTCCCCACCTGCCCCCCCAGCCGTAAATCAGCATAAATGCAATTTACATATTCATGGTATTTATCCAATAACTGTCCTGTCCCAGATTAAACGTGCCCTGGGGATCACCGGGGCTCCTTATCTGTGCCAGGGTGCTCCCGGGAATGAGCAGCTCTGCCGGGGGACTCAAGTGGGAAGCGGAAGGAGGCGGGGGGGGAAATGTGCTCCTGCTCCTCATCCTCCTCCATCTCTCTTGTTCCAGGTGGGAGACGAGCTTGGAGGTGGCAATCCAGGGTGTCCAGAGCTCACTTCCACCCTGGCTCAGCACCGGCACTGTCCCCTCAAGACCCTGTCCTTCCCATCCCCAAGCAGCAGCACGGCCAAGGTTTGGGGGGCAGGTGACCCCAGTCCTGCGATGTGTGTGTGTGTGTCCCCCACATTGTGCTATGCGGGGGGGGGGGATGGATCTCACCACATCTCCCCCTTTGACAGGTCCTTGTCAGCAGTAATGACCGGCTCTGAGTCCAGCTGGGCCCCAGGGCTCAGTGCTGAGCTCGTTAGGGGGGATTTAATGAGGGCAGGAGGCAGGCAGTGCCTCTGGCTGTTTGTCACTGTCTCCGGCCTCACAGCCTGCCTGGTCCCACACAGCACCGAGTCCTCTGCAGCCCCCAGGCTCAGCCCCCTTCTTCCTTCTGCCCCTGGGCTCTTGCTCTCACCCCCATGCTGCTGTGTGCGAGCTTCTGGGGCCAGCATCCTGCCCCACGGCTGGCCCCACATCCGGGCTGCAGGGACAGGGAACTGCCCCGGGGCTGTTTATGCCTTTCCCCCATGCAGGGAATCAGCATAAGGGCTCCCCCCCTCCTACCTGAGCCCCCCACTCACCCAGCCAAGCAAAGGCAATGCCCCGCTCCTGCTCCAGGCTGCCCCGAGCTCCGTGTGCCGCAGAGGCAGAACAGCGTTGTTCAGGGGTGCTTGGGGGTGCAGAGGAGTTTGGGGGCCCTGGGGCTGCGGGGTTTATCTGCGCCTGGGGGTCCCGTTTGCGCCTTGCATTGGCTTTGCTCTGAGTCCTCCTGGGCTCCAGACCAAGCTGCGTCAACAGGAGCCTGCGGGCAGTGCTAATGAGTTAAAAAGCTGGCAAAGGAGGAGGCTCAAACAAAGCTGAAAGAGCCGGGGGGGTGCTCCTCGTTCCCTGGGTGGCGACATCCCCCTGCGCTCCCCAGCACCCGTGTCTGCCCCATCAGCTTCGCTCCTTATGGTCCAGGAGCATCCCCCATCGGCGTTCATCAGGGCGTCGGTAACACTGCGGGGATAGGCGCAGGATGGGCAGGTTTGGCTGCCCTGGTGAGGGGCTGGGTTGGGGGGAGATGCTGTGCTGTGTCATTCCCGGCATTCCAGAGCAATCCCTGCTTTACCTGCCGCCCCCTCCCTGCTTGCTGACCTCCAGACTGCGGGGTCTGCCTTCCCAAATCGTTAACTGTGGATGAAACACCCCAAAGCCTGGCTGGGGACCGAGGGCTGTGCGCGGCGCCTGTCCCCACAGCCCCTGTGATGTGAACTAAATCCATCCTAATTAGCACTGATTTGCATAGGGAAATGAAAATTAATCCAGCCTGGGTTCATTGGAATTAGCGATTCAAGTTGGGCACAGCATAAGGCGGCAGGCAGGAGGGCAGGGCTTAACATCCCCCCTCCTCTTCCTCTCGAGCCCTGTTTTGGGGTGAGCCAAGGCACAGCCTCATATAGGGCTCAGCACCCAGGTTCTGCCCAAGCGCTCTTCCTGGACGTTGGTGCCCCACATTCCCCAAACCTCTCCAGTGTTCCCAGTTTGGAGCTATGGAAAAATGCCCCTTTCAGACCCATTTGTCCCGTCCCATAGGTTGTTTCTGGGTGGGAAGAAGGTGAAGGGCAGGGGTACCACCAGCTCCAGCACCTCCAGATGGGAGACGCTGCGATGCCACTGGGGAAGGGGACAGTGTCCTATGTGCACACGCGTGTGCTTGTGGTCATCCACTCACAGAGTATCTCCATGCGTGTCGGTGCATGTGCGGTGCGTGGTCCCCATTGCATGAGCACACACAGGAGCCCGTTCCCACTCTGGCACTGGGGGACACCCCAGGCTGTGCCCCTTTGCAGACCCCTGGCCCCGGCTGTCTCCCAGCACTGGGGCAGCCTGGCCTGGCCTGGCCCCATGGCTCATTGTTATGGGGTCCATGGCGATGCGGCGAAGCAGAATGATCACCGTGCTATGAAAGATTAACGAGGAGAAAACAGGAGCTTTGTCCACTGGGGCTTGGCTGCAGGATGGGGTCTGGTCCCTGTCACTCCTTCACGGCTCCCCCTCCGCGGTGTGACCCAGCCCCACAACCTGTCCCCACATTCCATCCCCACCTCTGCATGCAATGACCCCCCCCACCACCATGGGATCTCAGCCCGGCTCTGACAGGAGCCCTTGCGGCTGCATTTCCAAGCGAGCCATGAGCTCGAGGGTCGCTGTGGGGCCTGGGGATGGGGCTGCGCTCTCCCCCATCACCCCAATCTCTGTCTGGGGGGGGGGGGGTGTATTGCTTTCCTATAGAGCTTTTCTTTCCCCCCCCCCATTCGCAGGGCTGTAAACACTCAATTAAGCACGAGCGCATGGGCCTGCCTTCCCTGTCGCTGCTGGTAATGATGTAGGTTTTTCGGTGTCAGGCGCTGCGGGGAAGCGCGATTACAGCTAATTGGAGCAGCTCTCCCCAAGCCCAGGCCCTTCTGCAGCTGCTGGAGCTGCCGCGTGACAGCGAGGCCCCCCCCAAATCTCTGCCTGCAGGACATTGGGGTCCTGCCCATCCTTTTGGCCCATGGGGTGAGGAACCTCCGTGAGGCTCCCTCACAGTGATCCAATGGCACCGTTGGGCTCCCAAGCCCTTAGGAGGCTGCAGCGGGATGGAGTGAACCTGCTGTGGGTTGAGGTCAGCCTGGCCCCCCCAATAGGGGAAGCCTTTGGGGGGTGTTTTCTAATCTATAGGCAAGGAAGGGGCTGCCCTGCAGTGTGGGTCTGGTGCGGGGTACCCAAAAGGCAGGGGGTTTGGGTGGGGAGGGGGAGGACTCGCTTGTCCCAGGGGAGATGCATCAGGAGTGCGGCATCTGCCATTGATTTCTTATTATGGAGTTCAGGAAGAAAAATGAGGCGCTGGGGCTGCGGAGCGGCGGCTGTGATTTGTTGCCTTCTCGCCGTGTCCTGGCGGGGATAGGAATTGATTTTGGAGTCTCTGGCATCACTCAGCAGGTCTGGGGAGCCGGAGATGGGGGGGGGGAGCGGCTGCTGGGGGCTTTGCAGGGCAAGGGAGACGGGACCCTGACCCGCTCGTGGTGCTGAGGCTGCTCCTCAGTGTGGAGGTCCCGCTCCGCGTCTGGAGCCACGGCCCCGGCGTCCGAGGGCCTCCGGGGAGGCTGGGGTGAGGCTCCCGGTGCGGGGCTCCCTGGAGCATCCGGGCCGTGCCCGGTGCCCCGTCCCGGTGCCGGTACACGGTACCGGCCACGGTAGCGGCGGCGGTGCCTCCCGATCCGCGGCCACGAGAGGGAGCCAGAGCACGACCGGAGGCCCCGGTGCGGGTGGGCCCCACTCGGAACGGGGACCCCGGGGGCACGTTCACGGGATGGGGGGGGGGGAGAACGACACGATGGAAGCGAGAACGTTGATGCACGAGCACGACCAGTCGAGAGCGTGTGCGCGCCCCAGCCGTGCGCACGCGTGTCCGAGGCGTGCGCACGCGTGTCGCAGCCGCGCAGCTTGCGTGCATCCCCGCCGTGGACACGCGCATCGCACGTGTGCTCGCGTGCCTCCAGCTCGCACACGTCTGAAGCCGCGTTCACGCGTGCCTCGGCCACGTGTGTGCATCCCGGGCGCGTTAGCGTGTCGGGGCCGGGTGCGTGTCTGAGGCGTGCGCAGCGCGGGCCCCACCAGTGTCTCTGTCACAATGAAGGAAGAGGCTATTACGTTTATTAAATTGTATCAAGGCAGCATTACAGCAATTGGCAGCCGGTGACCCCGGTTATTTATAAACCGGGCTCTGGAAATCACAGCTCTGGGCTCGGGCTCTTCTTCAGCCAACGATGGGAGGAAAAACTCAAATCAATACCGAGGGCAGGGCCCGAGCGGGTGCTTAATTGTGGGGTCGGGTGCAGGAAACCCCTCCCTGCTGCCACCGAGCTGATGCGTGTCCCCCCCGGCCACCCCAAAACCTGCAGCCAGGGACCCCAGCCCGCTGAGGCCATAGGGCGATGGCTGGGGACACAATACCCCCTCCAGGATGCTGCCATGGGGAAAGGCAGTCCCTTCCTCACGTTGGATGCTGCCCCCCCCCCCCTCTGAGCTGGTGGGCACAGGGATGGGGATCACCTCGACCGCCTTTTGGCAGCGTTACAGGGGGTTGTCAGAGTCTTGGGGTGCTCGATTGGTGTCGTCCCCCCCCATCCTGCAGCGTTTGTGGGTCCGGGATGGGTTCTCCTGGTGCTCACCTCACAGCGCCGTGTGATTAATGGCAGGAATTAGGGTGATAATAGCGCTTTAAATGAAGGTGCCAGTTACAAATGAAGTGTGCACCCGTGATGGATGAGGCCAGGGCCAGCATTTGGGTGCTGGCGTGCTCAGAGCCTCCTCAGGGCCGGGGCAGGAGCGCTGTGATGCCACTAGAGATCCATGACATCATGGGACGGGCACGGCATCACACAGCGGCTCAGGGCAAGGGGCAAGCAGAGCCCAACCTTTGGCTGGGCAAAGCATCACAACACGGGAGCGCCCGTACGGGGGGCTCGTCCCCCCCGCACGGCTCGGTAGGGCGATGAAATCCATCCCGTTCATGCAGCATTTAATTATGGGCTGTTTGTTTATTGTTTGTTTGCTTTACTTGCGATGAATTTTTGATGCCGGTTTCCATCGCGCCCTGCCAAGAGCCGCTGAGATTTACGGCTCCAGCGGCACCGGCAGAGCCTGAGCGAGGGGACTCCATTAGCACTGAGGGGTGACCTCGTGTCGCCATCACGGGGGTTTGGGGTGGCTCGTCCCAAATTGGGGGGGGGGGGGGGCTTGTTGGGGGGGGGCTGTGTGTGTGTGTTGGAGGGGGGGATTGGCTGGCTTGGGGATAGGAGAGGGGGGCTATGTGGGGAGAGAGAGGCTGAGAGCCAAAGGAAATGCACGCTCAGGTGCAGGCACGTTCAGCCCCGAGCTGCAGCATCTCCCATTAATGAAGCACTTCATCACCGCGGCGCGGGGGGGGGGGATAAAGGGGGGGGCACCCAATTCGGGATGATGAATTCCCCGCGACGGCCCCGCGCTCGCTCGCAGCAGCCGTGATTCTCCTTCATCTTGAATAATATTCCTGGAACCGTTGTAAAACCACGGCGATGCGGGGGCCCCCCCCATTTGTCTTTCCAGCTCCCCAAAGCCCTTACACGGTGTGTGTGTGGGGGGCACCAGCACACGTTGCATGTGTGTACATGCGCAAGCGCATGTCAGTGTACCAAGGCGTGTGTATGCCCGTGTGTCCGTGCGCATCCATTGCTGGGGTGTACACGTGTAGGTGTCCATCCTCGCACACGCGTGTGCGTGAGCTGCCCACATGCACACATACGTGTAGCCGCGTGCCTGCAGGCGTGCACACACGTGTGTGCTTGTCTCTATAGGAAGGATCTTGGCTTGTTCTTGCCCAAAAGCGCTGACCCATCAGAACTGGCAGGGGCAGCCATGAATGAGGAGCAGCTCCTGCAGAGTCTGTTTGCTGGGGGGGGGTCCAGGGGTGCAGAGCAGCACCCCCAGCACCCTGCAGGGCTGAGCCCTGAGCAGCGGGGCCAAGCGCTGTCATCACCACTGACGAGGGAAGCACGGAACGAAGCTGGCTCTTAATTACACTCCTTGATGAGCGTGGAGCCAGCTGGGCTCTGTGGGCAGGGAATCCCTCTGCTTCTCCACAGGAAGCCTGGGCCTATCCATGGGGAGCCAGGAGCTTGCATCGGTCCAGGGTGCGGAGATGCAGGATGCTCCAAAGCAGACCTGGCTGCGACGGGACCTGGCTCCCCGTGTCCTGTGTGCTGCACTCCGTGGCACTGCGTGTGAGTCCCAGCACGGACACGTGTGCACATATGGCACGACCCTCCACACGCACCACTCTGCTGTCCCTGTGCTGCAGCAAAGGATGCCGAGGGCAGGATGTGCTCCAGCTTGGGGAGTGGCACTTAATCAATCTCATCTCAAAACTCTAATTATATCAACAAAGGCCTCAACACGGCACCGCTGGCTGCGATTCAGGCCTCGCTTCTCTATTTCCATACACTCCAGAGCAATTCTTCCCCTTTGTCCTTTTATGCTTTGCTGGAAGAATTGAGGTGAGGATGAGAGGCGCAGATGGGGCTGCACTGGGGAGGGTGCTGGGGGGGACATGGAGGCTGCACTGCTGGGCTGGAGGCTCCAAGCCAAAACCACAATAGGTCAGTGGTAAGAATTGCCAGAGCTCATGTGTATGTATATGTGCATGTAGGTGTGTATGTATGTGTATGTGCATGTATGTACGTGTATATGCAGGTATGTACGTGTATGTGGAGGTATGTATGTATGTGTATGTGCATTGCATGTTCGTATGTATGTGCATGTATGTGTGTGTATGTATGTATGCATGTACATGGGTATATATGTATATGTGCATGTATATATGTGTGTGTATGTATGTATGCATGTACATGGGTATGTATGTATATGTGCATGTATGTATATGTGCATGTATATATGTGTGTGTATGTATGTATGCATGTACATGGGTATGTATGTAAATGTGCGTGTATGTATATGTGTATGTATGTGTATGTGCATGTATGTGTATGTACATATGCATGTATGTATATGTGAGTGCATGTGTTTGTGCACGTATGTATGTATGTGCAGGAGCCTGCTGCCGCGTTGCCATGTGTGTTGTCTGCCTGTGCATGTGTTCGTGTATGCATCTGCATGAGCAAAGCGTGATGTGCTGAGGGACTGAGCCCTCAGTGGAAGGGACACGCGAGAGGGCCTAGCCCGTGCCCGTTACATGTGTGACACCATCATAGAATCACGGCATGGTTTGGGTTGGAGAGGACCTTAAACTCATCCAGTTCCAATCCCCTGCCATGGGCATCGCACGCCACTTCCCCATGCTCTGCCCAGGGGCCAGGCTTTGACCACGATGATGGTCAGGGGAGGACAAGTCCCTGCTCCATCCAGCTCCCCTGCCTTTTGTTGAGCCAGTGGGTAGGAAGAGCTGGTTTCCATATGCACGGCAGCATCTGGTACCGCCAGGGAGATTTGCATTGCTAAATGTAAATGGGGTGTTGTGTCATCTATCATAAACGGGAGGTTGGAGGGGGGCAGCAAACATCAGCGAGGTTGTCATAACAAATCACACGACTCATCCCTCGCCTTGGCAGGGAGGTGCGGAGCAACCTGGGATGGATTTGCACGTGGAGGGAAGGGGCCAGCCCCTCGTACACCGAGAGGGAAACTGAGGCACGGCTGCGGTTCGGGGTCCAGCAGCACGCGGGGACCTCAAGCATCCCATTCCAAAGCTCGTCATTAACCCGGAGCAGCTGGAAGGGGCAGGGAGGAGCTCGGGCCCTGCTCCTCAGCCTCCCTCTCCCCTTCCAGCCCTCAGCGCTGTCCCCGGGCTGGGATCCCCGTCCCGCCCCGTCCCTCCCCGCCCTGCTGCGGACGCCTCCCTCCCGTCTCCTGCCCAGCTCCCATCCTCGGACCGCACTCCGGGACCCGCCGTCGTGGCCGGACCTGCCCCACACCCTCGCCATGAAGGGCCCCCTGCTCGGAGCCATGTTCTCCCGGCACGTCAAGAGACACCCCGGAGTGAGTCAGCCCCTTCCCTCCCCGTCCAGGGACCCCCCATCCTCCCCATCCCTCTGCCCCTCTCCTCCTTGCAGGGACCCCCGCAGCCCTCCGGGCTCATCATTGCCCTTCTCTCATCACATCCTTCTCCCTCCTCCCTCAATTCCTGCCCTTTGCACCCTTTGCCAGCCCCCCCCTTTTCCTCCCTCTTGTCAAGCCCCATCCCAGCCTCCCGGTCCCGCTCCCCATACCTGCCCAGCCTGTCCCTGCGTGCCACCTTCCCCTTGGCACTGTCCTCCCGGCTCTCGCAGCATCCTCCAGGTAAGCCGGGTGGTCCTGGGGGGTCCCCGGCCCCCCTTTACTAAAGAGAGGTGAGGCCACCCTGCCCCACTCCCCCCATCCAGCACTGCAAGGGGCCAGGGCTGGGCTTTGGCCACGTCGACTCTTACCCACAGGTTTACTTACCCCAGCCAGCACTCTTTGAGTGAGGGGCGATGCTCCGTGTCCACCCCCCGTGGTGGGTGTTCAGGGGGGCATCTTGGAGCGGGGGGAATCAATCCGCCTCCCCACTCACCTCAGCAGCCCCAGTTTGAAGCACCAACTCCCGTCCTTTCAGCTCAGAACCGGCCCCATCCCCGGCTGAGGGTTTTCTGTGCAAAGATGCTCAAACCCCTATAAACCACAGCCCCTCCGAGACAGCAGCAGCCTGGGGACCTGTCAGGGGCTGGTGGCCTGGGGAGGGTTAAGAAGCAAGCGCTGGCTGGAAGTCACGTAAGCTGTTGGCAGTTGGGTTTGGGGCGGTAAAGCAGCCAGGGTGGAAAGGATGAGCCATGGCTGAGCATCCGGGTGCTGCTGGCACTTGGGAGGGAGCCTGGGCTGGAGCAGGAGCACCCTGGTGCTGGGTTCTTCCAAGGGAAAGCGGGTGCTCCCGGGTGCTTTTGGTGTCCTTGGTAGGAGAGGATGGAGGGACAGCACAGACCGGGGCTGCTGTGTGGTTGTGTGTGCAAAATGGGGTAATTTGGGGCTTTTCTGCTCACTCCTGCCAAGGTTTCCCCATCTGTCAGGCAGAGGATGGTGTATGAGGTGGGGGGGGCACAGAGAGGTCCCCAACCAGTGTATGTAGAGGGGAGGGTGATCCTAGGTGCCTGTATGTGAAGAGCCTGGCATGTGCCCGGTGCCGTTAAGCAGGATCATTGCTGGCAGAGGTTGCTGGGGCAGTTTTGGACGTGTCATCCGTTACAGGCGATGAGCTCCAGCTCGCACCGGGCAGGTACATCAGCACTTTCACCTGGCAATAGATTCTCCCACCGCAGCACGCCCGGCTGCCTGCCTGCATGGCAGTGATTAATGTCCCCAGCATGCCCTGGAGCTGGAGCACCGTGATGGTGAAGCACAGGAGCAAAAACCTGGCATGGCCGGGGGCTGCACGGCTCAGTGGGCGCTTTCCGGGTACCACCAGAGCCTGGGGCTGCATCCCACCATCGGCTCCCTGTGGTACATGGCGCTGCCATAGGAAGGGATGCTCGCCCGTATCCCATCCAGGCACAGGGCCCCCACCTCACCCAGCACCTTCATGCATTTCTTTCCTCCTTCCTGCTATTTTTGGAGCTGGAGTGGTCGGAATGGGGCAAGATCCCCACTCTGGAAGTGCTGAGCGGTGGCTGGGATGAAGTCAAGCCTGGCTGGGAGATTGGGGTCCTGAGGAGCCGGTCCCCCCAAATGGGGTTAAAGGGCAACCACTGCAGGCACACAAGCAGCATTTGGACTGTCTGGATGCTTAAGATCAAGCTCTCAATACATCTTGTTTACTTTTGTGTGTGTCTTGGGGGGGGGGGTTAGGGGGTGGAAATCAGGCCCCACCGCCCGCACCTGCAGCCCCAGAGCCCCTTTGCCTGTGCAGTGCGCGGCTCCCCCAGCTCCCCTACCCTTAATTCTTCCCAGGCATTAATTACCCAGAAGGTGTCAGCAGCAGATGGTGAGACGAACCCATCGCCCCGACTCTCCTCCACCAGACACAGCAATTCCCGGCGCTGTGGAGTTCGTCTTGATTAGCCGGCGCGGTTGGGTAGCGGCTACTGCCAGCTCCTCTTGGCACCCAGCCGCACGCAGCACGGAAGATCATTATCTGCTGATGCCTCTAACCCCCCGAACCGGCGCTGGCATCTGCCCCGTGCTCCAGCAGCCGCTGCGAGCATGGCTTGGCTTGGGCATGGGCACTGGGAGAGGATGGGGGGGGCACAGCCAGGGCAGGGAGATGCATCTGACTGGCCAGGGGTCTTCCCCATAAGGAGATGCTTGGCAGAGAAAGGGGGCGGGGGGGGGGGGGGTTGGATGGACCCTTTTCATCTAAGGATGGGGCTTGGAGCAGCCTGGTCCAGTGGAAGGTGTGCCTGCCCGTGGCAGGGGATGCGCTTCAGGGTCCCTTACAACCCGCCCCAGTGCGGGATTCTATGCCTCGTCCAAATGGGAACCTGAGTCACGGTGCAGTGGGTGGCTTGGGGGGGGGGATGTGGGGCCATTTGCTCCTTGCTCCAGCAGACAGAGCGCAGGGGCTCGGAGAGCGGCGATGCAGCGCGCAGAGCGCACGCCATCCGCGATCCCTGCTCCGCGCTAATGGGCACGGCGAGGAGCCGGCTGCGTTTCGCCTTCCCGGGGGCACGGCTTGGAGGGAGGCTCATTACGCTCCGCCCGCCTTCCCTAGCACGGGGGCCGCTGCAATCTGGGGGAGGTCAAAGCAGCCTCGGCTCGGCTCCGATTGAGGCCACGTCCCCCTGGGCACTGGGGATTGGCAGTGCCAGTAGAGGCGGGGGGGGGAAGCGGAGACAAGGAGATGGAGTTGGTTGCCCTGCAAAGGCGTGATGCAAAACCCTGGGTGCACGGAGCAGGGTGAAGGGACCCCTTGGGTCACCCTCTATGGGGCTGGGGCAGCTCCTGCAGGGGGTCAGTGAGTGATGCTCGGCACCAGTGATCCCAGTCCATTCCTGCTGCAGGCACAGGGGAAGATGGATTGAACCCTCCTCATCCAGAGGTGGTGGGAAGGGATACGGAGCGAGGGGGGGGGGGGGCAGGACCAAGTCCCTTTGGGAGGAATCCTGAGCTTCAGCCCCTGACCAGGGCACCATCACACCATGGCCGCACCAGCCAGGGCCAGCACTGGGCAGCAGCAGCAGGCAGAGGGGAAGCGATTTCTCATTCCAAATCCAATTCCTCTCCAACACGAGCCGATTTTTCTCTCCCTCTTTTAATTCAGTCACTCAAGCTGACAGCTACACTGTGTACCGCAGCCCAGCTACAGGATTGCTCTGCCATATTTCCCCTGTAAATCTCCCGGTGTGTCAGCTCTCCCTTTCACTCTCCAGTCGGCCTGATAAATATTCATTTCATCGGGGTATTTTTCATTTTCCTCTCTCTGCAGCTCATTCCCCTCATTGGCTTCATCAGTGTCGGCATGGGCAGTGCCGTCCTGTACCTGCTGAGGCTGGCCCTGTACAGCCCGGATGTCAGGTATGGGTCGGGGTGTCCCTGGGGTACACAAGGCTCCCGGATGGGCTCTGACACCCTCCATGGCGAGCAAAGCTGCGTGTAGCAGTGCCCGGAGGGAAGCACTTGAGAAGTGGGGACCAGGCTCCCCCCCCCATCCTTCTACTCTGGATGGGAGAGAGGTGCAGAGGGGTTACGGGGCAGGATGACGAGGCAGATAAAAGCAATCTGTGACTGATAAGAGAGGGAGGGGGGGAACCGTGTGGGGAGGGATGGATTGACAGAGGAATGGGAAACCAGTGGGATGGATGGTTGGAGAAGGAACCCAGGGAGAGAGGGAGCGATGGACAGAGATGAAAAGCGTGCAGGGCTGAATGGGAAAGGAGCGGGAGGCAAGGTGTGAGGATGGATTGCTGAGGAGCGGCAGCGGATGGGCTGGCACAGGGCAGACAGCACGCTGCAGCACACCAGCCTGCTTTTCTCCCCCCGTAGCTCCGTGGCCCGCGGTCCCTGCAGCTCCACGCTGGTTTAATGCCTCTCTAATATTTGTTTGCTCCCGGTAAAACGCTCATTGATTCCGTTTGACGCCAGCTGCCCAGGGTACTTAGCACGGCAATTAGCAGATCCAGGCACCTTGTCTTTGATGGGGGAAGCGCATGTGTGTGCGAGGGGGGATAAAACAACAGCAGCAGCCCTCTCCCCAGCACATTAATGCTATTAAACAGCTCGGGGGGGGCTGCATTCACACACACACACACACACACCCCCCGCATCCCCCTGCGTGCACGCACACACATCTTCCCAGATGGAAAATTCTGCTCCTGGCCAACACGAGCGGATTGCAGGAGGATGAGGAGGGGGGGGGGGGGATGCTCTCCAGGGACCCATCCCACAGCGCTGCTTGGCCTCCCACAACGGGACGTGTTCTCCTTGGGATGGCTTCATCCGAGCAACACCGGCGCTCGCCTTGCAGGCTCACAGGCAGCGGGGCAGAGGGATGGGGCAGCGGGGGGCAGGCAGATGTGCGCCCCTGCACGTAGCATCGGTGCTGTGGTGCTTGCCAGGCTGCGGTTTTGGTGAGTCAGGCCATGGCCGGGGCACAAGCCTGGGCAGGGATGTGCCTGCCTGGTCCCACCCCCCCCCCCCAACCAGCTCCTCACCCCAATCACAGCAGCATCAAAGGGCTGGGGGCATTAATGGGGTAAAATGGGGGTGATGGGGGTGGTGGTCTGTCTGTCCCCGTCCCCCCTTATAAATGCTCATGCCCTTGCAGCTGGGATCGGAAGAATAATCCTGAACCCTGGAATAAGCTGAGCCCCACGGACCAGTATAAAGTGAGCACTGGGTGAACTGGGGGCCTCTGGGGTGGGTGGGGAAAGGCTGGGGTAAAGACAAGACCCCCTCAGGGGAGAAGGGAGAGAGGCAACATCAGCTCTGGGATAGGAGGAACGTTCCTCCCCCATCACATCTCTCCTTTCTCCAGTTTCTGGCAGTTTCCACCGACTACAAGAGCCTCAAGAAGGAGCGGCCCAGTTTCTGAGCTGCTGCTGGGATGTGCTGGGCCAGCTCTGCCGCAGCCCCCATCAACCTCTCCTGCCCCACAGCTCCATGACACTCGCTGCCTCCCCAGCACCTCCAATCCATGGGGCTGGGCCCCCAACCTGCAATAAACCACATCACTGCAGGAGCGATGCGCTCACCAGTGCCTGGGCACGCTGCTGTCCCCATCCTGTCTTGCCTACATTAAACTCATAGCACAGTAATAAACTATTCGGGGTGGGGAGTGGGGCAGGAAAAATGGATCCTGTGCGGTTTCCCAGAGCCCTGAACGCAGGAGCCATCCATCTCCCCGCTCTGAA
Organism: Lathamus discolor; assembly: GCF_037157495.1. Taxonomy (NCBI): domain Eukaryota; kingdom Metazoa; phylum Chordata; class Aves; order Psittaciformes; family Psittacidae; genus Lathamus; species Lathamus discolor. Next base: position 2,541,783 of record NC_088906.1, read on the forward strand.
GGCTGGGATGGGGGCTCACATCCCACTGGAAGCAGCGGTTCATGGCCCCTGGGTGCTGGGTTTCCTCTCTCCCACGCTCCAGGGCCCATCCCGGTCCCAACCCGGTCCCTCCAGAGAGGGAAAAGGGCTGGATGGGATGGAGGGAGTCGCACAAGCTCGCACGCAGGCGGATGGATGTGCGTGTCCTGCACGTGTGCACAGCCCTGGTCCTGAGCCATGGGGCCGGGGCGCCTGCCTGGCGCTGGTTGGTTTGGCGATGGCAGTGCTGAATGCCGGCCAGCAAACACAAAGCAGGTGACGGCAGGGGGGCGATGTGCCAGGGCCTGGGCCACGGCCCCCCCCCAGCGCGGATGTCACGCTCCAGGGCTCAGGGTAAATCCCCAGCTCCCTCCTGCCCTCAGCAAAGCACCATGGTGGGGACACTGAGGCACAACTGCAGGTAGCGGGTGCATGCCCCACATCCCTCCATAGCACGGTGCTCAGTGTTCCCCACAACACCCCATCACTGCCCTCTCCCTCCCCAGCTCAGCACCCACAACACCTCCACAGCAACCAGCTCTGCCCCGCTTTTATTAGCAACCCCCTTCCCCTAGAAAAGTGCAAGATTTGCTTGGCCAGAGAGGTTGGAGCAAGGACCTGGTCTCTCCCATCAGGATCTAAGGGGGTGTCTCTGTACCCTAACACTGAGAGCAGGATGGGGAAGGGGGACGCTGCTCCCCACCCCAGGGAAGCAGCGCCCGAAGGTGCTACCGGGGGAGAAAGAGGAGTGGGGAATGCAAAGGGAGGTTTGAAACCCCAGATCAGCGGTCACAGAAGCCGGGCATGGGGAAGGCACGAGCAAAGGTCTCCACGCGCTGGCGCAGGGCAGCCAAGCGCTGCTGCGTCTCTGCATCCTGCAGCAAGAACATCTTGAACTCCTGGAGCTTGCCTGGGGATGCAGGAGGATGGGGTGGGGGGGGACGGACATCGCAGCAAGGGGGGGAGGCTGGCACCAGCTCAGGCACAGGCCCCTGCACCTAAACTGGCACCCAGAAAGGGGGGACATGGGGGCCCTGCTGCTCACTCACTGGTTTTGCTCTTGACGTCCAGGGCCAGCGCGATGCCCTCGTCGATGAAAGCCACGACCTTCCGGAAATCCTCCTCGTGGAAGTGGCGGGATGTCAGCGCAGGGGCACCTGGGGACAGAGACCATCAGGGGCACCGTCTGCACCGGCCAATCCCAACAAGGGGCTCCCTCAATCCCGGCCCCTCTCTGAGCCAGAAACGGGCTCCAAAGTCCCATGTGGCTGAAGCAAAGGGGGGATCCCCCCCAGGGAAGGAGCTGGATGGATGGAGGCAGGGTCCATCCCTCACCCAGGCGCAGCCCTCCTGGTGTGAGCGCGCTCTTGTCCCCCGGGCAGGTGTTCTTGTTGGCCGTGATGGAGACGAGCTCCAGGACGCGCTCGGCCCGCGCGCCATCGATGCCCTTGGGCCGCAGGTCCACCAGCACCAAGTGGTTGTCGGTGCCGCCTGGGGAGCAAGGGAAAGGGGTGAGGAGTGACCCACAGAGCCACCCCTCTGCTCACTGCCACATCCCAACCTCATCCCTGCTCCTAGAACACCCTCTATTTGCCACCCCCCAACCCACCCATGCTCCCCACTGCTGCCCCGGGGCACTGAGGCCAAGCGATGCTGCAGCCTCATCCCTCCTTCTCCCCAAAGGTGCAGGGAAGGAGGCAGTACCTGACACCAGGGTGTACCCGCGCTGCAGCAGGGCCTGTGCCATGGCTTTGGCGTTCTTCAGCACTTGCTGGCAGTACTGGCGGAAGGCTGGCGAGCTGGCCTGGGAGGGGGAACCACATCAGTGCGGGGCCGGGTCATCCCCAGCCCCACCACCCCGGCACGGACCTGTTTGAGGGCCACGGCCACAGCAGCGATGGCGTGGTTGTGCGGTCCCCCTTGCAGGGAGGGGAAGACAGCAAAGTTGATCCTGTCCTCCAGGTCATAGAGCATCTCCTTGCCCGTCTTCTTATCCACCGAGCGCACGCCCTTGCGGTAGAAGATGAGTCCTGACCTGGGGGTGATTAAGAGCTGGTACAGCTCCTCCTGCCACCACCCCATGGAGGCACCAACACCGCTACCACCCTCCCACAGGGCCCTCCTGTTCTCTCCAGAGCATGAAACGCAGCCTCTGCATCACACCACAGGCAGCATCCTCCCGGGGGATGCGGGATACGGCCTCACCTGGCGCCGCGCAGGGTCTTGTGTGTGGTGCTGGTGACCACGTCTGCGTGCTCGAAGGGTGAAGGGATGGCCTTGGCTGCCACCAGCCCGCTGATGTGAGCCATGTCCGCCAGCAGGTACGCCTTCACCTCCTCGCACACCTGCAGACACAGGCACGCACAGAGCCATGGGCTGTCCCTAGTCCCCACTGACTGCAGCATCACCCCGCATGGATGCGATGCCGCCGGGTACCTTCTTCATGCGAGCGTAGTCGATGAGGCGGGCGTACGCGCTGGTGCCGGCAATGATGAGGCGAGGACGGAAGAGGCGAGCCGTCACCTCCAGCTGATCATAGTCAATGAGCCCCGTGGCTGGCTGTAAGGGACAGACAGGCAGCTTGCCAAGGCCCCTGCCCCTTCCTGCCCCCAGCTGAACCCCAGGCAGCTCCCAAGCACCAGGATGTGGTTGGCATAAAGGGAGGGAGGGAAGGGCAGGGGGTGGCAGAGCAGCTCGGGCACCTCAGAGGCATCACCAGGATCAACAGCTTGGCCGTTAGAGCCCCCCCTTCACCCCAGCACCTTCCCCCCTCAGCTCACATTAAGTTTGTAGGGCATCGACTCAAAGAAGATGGACGTTGCTGAGATTCTCTTGACGTCCGACATGTACCCATGCGTGAGGCTGCAGGGGAAGGCAGAGGTGCAGGATCAGGCAGGGTGCCCCCCATGCCCTGCAGGCACCAGGCTCCCGGCTGCGCCCCCCCCCCCCCCCCACTACATACTGGCCCCCATCAGGCAGGTCCAGCCCCATGAGGCGGTCGTGCGGCTGCAGCAGGGCTGTGTAGGCTGCGAAGTTGGCCGGGGACCCCGAGTAGGGCTGAACGTTGACGCCCCAGCGGGCAGGATCCAGGTCGAACGCCTCCAGCGCGCGCTGCTCGCACAGGAGCTCGATCTGGTCCACAACCTCGGCTCCCCCGTAGTACCTGGGGAAGGGAGGGGGGGGACAGTGAGCGGTGGTGATGGGGTTCTCCCCTCCTGCCCTATAGGTGACAGCCTCGCCTTGGAAACACCCTCTATGGCCCCAGGGCTCCCCTTAACCTTTCCCGCAGCTGCATCCTGGCTGCGGGAGGACCCCTGAACCCCCAGGACCTGCTCCCCCTCTTTACCTCTTGCCAGGGTACCCCTCTGAGTACTTGTTGTTAAGGCAGGAGCCCAGGGCTTCCAGTGCCGCCCGGCTGCAGAAGTTCTGGGTGGGGAGAGAAAGGGGTCAGAGATGGGGCAGCGAAGCTCCCACCTGAGCAGGGCCCCCCAGCGCTGTGAGCATCCCCTGCCCCAAGCAGCCCGTACCCCACCTCAGAGGCGATGAGCTCCAGCCCTCGGCACTGCCGATCCTTCTCCTTCTGCACCAGGGCCCACATCTCGGGGTCGCTCTCGGCCAGGCTCTCCTGCCCCGTCCAGGCGGGCACGTGCCCCATGGCAGTGGCCGCGGCGGTGCCTTGCTGTGCCCGCTGGCTGCAGGTACCCCCCCAGCCACCACATCGCTGCAGGGCCTGCACAGGAGAGGTGAAGCTGACACCCTGTGACCCCACACAGGCCCCTCTGTACCCCCTAAAGTGCCCCTGGACCAGTGGGTGACAGTGCCTGAAGCAAGATCCCAGTGTTCTGCCTCTAGCCGGGGAGGGCACATGGGGGGACCCCCCCCAAAACAGGCAGGAGCATCTGTGAAGGTGCCGAAGCAGCCAGAACGTCCACGGGTGCAGAGCACGTGTGCAGCACTGCACACGCATGTGCATGGCTGTGTGTGCATGTGCATGCACGGGTGGGATGGCCAGACCCCCGGTCACAACACAGGGACCCCGTTGTTGTGCACTGGGGTCCCCCCCTCAGCCCAGGGTCCTGAAGAGGACCTCTTACTGATGCAGGGTCCTGGGTGATGTAACTGCTGCCGCCCCATTGCATCACCCGCGGTCACTGAGCAGGGGCCAGGGCCGGTGTCTGCCCCCGACCCGGGGACTTTGGGCCAGACACAAAGTCCGCAAGGGCCGGGCTGGGGGGCACTGCCCAGCCTGGGGGGGGGGGGTAAGGGGGGGGGGGGGGTCGAAGAGTGGGCGCCGCTGCCCCGACACCCACCGGATGGGCGCTGCGCCCACAACGGGGCGCTGGGACGGGAGAAACGGGTGTGCAGGGAGCGACCCCCTCCTGGACCTCCCCCCGTGGGTACCCGAATCCCCCCGCTCCGTGCACCGGGACCGCTTGCGAGCACCGGAACCCCCCAGGGACCGCTGCTCCCTGCGGGCACCGGCATTGCCTGCGCATCCGGACTCCACAAGGCACCGGGACCCCGAGGGCACCGGGGTACCCCGGCCACCGGTACCCCCTCTCCCGGCACCGTGCACACACCCCACACCCCCCCCCCCCGAGGGTACCGGCACCCCCCCGGCCCCAGGCTCACCCTGCCCAGGCGGAGCGGCCACATCCCGGCCGGGTCCGGGTCTCGCTCCCGGTCCCAGTCGCGCTCCCGGTCGCTGCCCGGTGCCGCCCCACCGGGCTCCGCGAGCGCTACCGGGGCGGAGCCAAAGGGGCTGCCGGCGCCGCGGGGCCCGACGGGAAACGCTGCTTCCCCCCCGGCCGGGGGTACCACTGTTCGTGACCCCCGCATCCCATCCCTGGCCCCCGCATCCCATCCCTGGCCCCCGCATCCCATCTCTGACCCCCTCATCCCATCCTTGACCCCCGCATCCCATCCCTGATCTCCGCATCCCATCCCTAACAACCCCCGCATCCCATCCGTGACTTTCTGCATCCTCCTCCTCCCCGCACCCCGTCCCAGACCACGCACACCATCCTTGACACACGCACAACCCCCCCCCCACCCCATCCCTCCTTCCTCTTCCCGCATCGCGGGGGTATGGGCTCAGCACACGCCAACACTTTTCCTTTATTTTTTTCCCAATATTTTTCTTTATTTTCTGCCTTTTTTTTTTTTTCCATTTTAATTTTCTTAAAAAAATATGAGGAAGTCCCTGCCCAGAGCTGGGGGGGGGGGGGTGTGGGGGGTGAGGGGGGCAGCAGCCCCCAGCAAGGGCCCTGTTCCCCCAGGCATCAGCCGTGGTACTTCTTCACTAGTGGTGGGGGACAGGCAGCAGCCGGGGTAGGGGTGGGGGCAAATTTGAGGGGGGCTCCCTTTGGGGGCTTGGTTTGGTGCCCCCAACCTTGCTGCAGCCTGAGAGGGGCCGTGGGGGGGGGGACACGACACAGCCCTTGCACACACACAGTCTGGCATGCACACACGTGTCCACACGCCTATGTGTGTATGTCTCCAGTGGCTGCATAGGGGGTGAAGCCCCCCACATCATAGGGGGTGACTGCCCAGCACCAGCACTGTGACCCCAAATCCCCCCCTGCTACAACTGTGCCTGTCCCGGGGGTGACACGCACCCAGCTGATGCCATTGCACAGGGCTGTACCCCCAGACCCGCCCGCACGCTCCTGGGGACCCCAGTCCAGTGCATGGGAGCATGGCACGCAGTGGGCATTAGGGCCAGCACCCAGCGAGGAAGGGGAGGTCGGTGCGGCAGCAATGGGGGGCACTGTGCAGCCAGGACGGGGTCCAGGAGCCCCCGGCCCCCATCTGCCTCCATCTCTGGTGCCCACCGCCCCTTTCCGCAGCCATCAGCCAAAGTAGGGGTTGTCGTGCTGGAAGTTGTAGTCAGGGCAGACCTTCTGGACCAGCTTGTAATCGATGCTGAGGAAGGAGATGAAGATGCAGATGACTTTGAAGGGTTTAGCACAGAGCCAGGCGGCGTGGCTCTGCGTGTGCTCGGTGAAGCACACCTTAGACGGGTCGTACAGGCAGGGCTTGTTCTTCCGCGCCCGGTTCGTCTTCTCGTACTCCACGTGGCAATTGAGGGCTTTGGCCGGGCGCCCCTCGGGCAGGGTGCTCTGCTGGGGGGCTGGGAGGGAAAGCGGCGGTGGGGCCGGCACCAGCACCTCAAACCCCACCGCCTTGGAAGGGGGCACGATGCTGACCGAGACGTTGCCCAGGCTGGAGGAGTTGTGTCGGAAATAGACGCTGAAGGTGCCGTTGATGTGGTCAACGATCTTGCCCGTCACCAACAGGCTGAACTTGAGCGTCTTGATGTTGAAGTAGAAGTCGCCCCATCCGAAGATCTTCTTGGTGCGGCCAGACTTGAGCGAGGGCTTGCGCCGGGCGCGGGGGCTCAGCAGCTCCCCCGTTGTCTGGTTCTTCTGCCAGTCCCAGGGGCTCCCTGCGCCCCGGGGGGGCTCAGCTGGAATCAGCCGCCCAGGGTCGAGCAGCGGAGGCTTCAGGGTGCCATAGGGAACATCCTTGAGGAGGCCGGAGGTGCCCAGCTCCAGGTACCCCAACGTCTTGGCAATGTGGCTCCCGGCACACACCGCCTGGGGAGAGAGCAGAGACTGGGGGAGCTGTGCCTGCTGCATCCCCCTCCTGCACCCCTTCTGTGGCCACGCACCCCCAGCACCACGCACCCCTCTGGCACCGCATCCTCCCTTGGTGCCGTGTCACTGGTGCAAGCATGGCTGCGTCCTGCCCATGCCATGCCCCATCCCCATGCCAGGAGCTGGGGCTGCTTCTCCAGCACCAGCCACATCCCCGTGCCGGAGGAAGCAGGATGCCAGCCAATCCATGACCGCCTGCCCCACAAGTGAGGTCTGTTAAGACGCAGGGCAGCAGCATGCCCGGAGATGGGGAGACACCAGAGCCCCGCACTGCCTGCCAGTAAAGCCTAATTGCATTAGGCAGCACCTCTGATGTGCAGCTGAAACGCCAGACCCCTGCCAGGCTGCACGGCAGCCACTCCGCCCTCCAAGATAATTGCACCGGGCAGACACGGCTGGAGAATGGGGTGCATTGTGTGTATTGTGTGCATTGTGTGCCGGGGAGGAGGGCACGCAAGGAACGAGCGGGGACCCCTCATTCTGCATTCAACAGAATTGGCAGCAAAAGCATAAATAATGGGCAGCAGAGGGAAAACCATCCAGCTGCCGTAAGGTGCCTGTACCAGCACAGCCCCTCGCCCAGCAGAGCCAGGAGTCTGGGGCAAGGGGTCCCCCAGGGTGGAAAGAAGCAGCCCCATTCTTGGTGGGGTGAATCAAGGCAGGGAGCTGCAATGGAGACCTGCTCCCTCCAACCTGGGTGAGCTGTGAGCCCCCTTAGGGAGGTGCTGACAGGCACTGGCACCCCCGGGCAGCTCCAGCCGAAAAAAGGACCCCAGCATCAGTGGGGATGGGACAGCAGCATCCCCCTCCTGAGGGTCCCCATGGCTGCAGCTCTGCATGTCTGGCTGCCGGGACTGACACCACAAGGTGAGCGGAGCCAGCAGCACCTCTCCCACCCTGAGACCCCATCTCTGACGTGTCCCACGTCCCCACCTTGGGAAGCTGCCCCCCCTTCGCTTCCCCATCCCTCAGCTCGGCAGCTGCTGGCTCTGCACCGCGGGGCCCGGCGTGCCCCTGCCTGCCCTGCCAGCTGCTCTGGTGCGCAGGATGCTGCTCCGTCAGCCCCGGCCTCGTCAATCACTGTCACCCGCGAGCTGCCCGGTGCTCCCGGGCTCGGGCAGTTCCTGCTCCGGACGACCTGCATCCCAAGGGGGTGTGGGGAGGAGGGGAGAGAGCAGAGGAAGCCGGGGGGGGGGGGGGGGGGAACTGAAGCACTCCTCAGCGCTGAACACGAGCCCGAGGGATGGAGGCACTGGGGACCCATCCTGGCACCAGGCGCCCTCCAGCATCCTCAGAATGGCTCCGCGCAGCTTCCCATGAGCCCCATCAGAGAGGGGTGAGCCCCCAGGACCCCTCCTCAGACCGGGCAGGGGCTGCTCTCACCGAGGCACGCACCAGGGATGGAGCAGCAGCGGGCAGGGCTGCCGCGGACACGGGCACCGCGCCCTCCCCGTTCCTCTCCAGTTGCGGAGCTGGACCCTCAGGCCAGGCTGCGCTGCTGTCTCCAGGATCTATCGCCTTACCCCCATGAACGCTGCCTGCGCTGGGCTGAGCCCGTAAATCTGCTCCAGCCTCTGCTCACCCTCGTCCGCGCCACCGGGGCTCGGGCCCGATCTGTGCGCAGGGGAGGAGGGTCTGGGGGTCTCAGCCAGCCCCGGGAATGGGGTTATGGGGGTGCTGTGCAGTGTGAGGCTGAGCATTCCCGCAGCCCCCGCTCGGGCCTGACGTCCCCCGGCTCCCTCCCCAATCTCGCTTTGAGCGCGGCTGCTGCCTTTGCCCTTATCTATATTTCAACGCAGCTTCAAAGCCGGGTGCCCTCACCAGCCAGCGAGAGAGGGAGCGAGCGTGGCAGGACCGGGAGATGCGGAGATAACCAGGGGAGGGGAAGAAGGGGCTGCCCCCAGCATCCCCCCTCCAGGCAGGAGAGCAGCGTTTTGTGGGGGGACGGTGGCCCCGGGGAGACTGCGCTCTTCCTCCACCCCACTGTTAGGTATCCATCAGCCCAGGAGCCCCCCTCATCCCTCATGGGGCTTCCCACCTCAGCCAGGGCTGACAGCTAGGACAGGCGGTTCCCCAAGCAGTGCTACATGAGCCGCTGTGGTCCCCTGCCTCAGTTTCCCTTTCTCTTTCATCCACCATCCCCCGCTGGTGATGTGGACAGGGATGCGATAGGAACGGGGCTGTCGTGGGGAGCTGATGGAGACAGATGCAGTAGGGATGGGGAAGGGGCAGGGACAGGCTGTGAGGAGGGGATGGGTATGTACTATGGGGAGGTGCTGATGGCAGCTTCCTCCATCACTTGAGGGCCATGGGCTTGGGCAGGAGGTTGGGACCAGATGGGCTGTGGGGCACAGACTGGGCATGAGCAGGGAAAGAGCTGCCCCCAGCCCCTCTGGGTGAGAGGCCAGGCTGGCAGCTCCCCCCCCACACACACACCAGGATCTGCTGGGGAGCAAGGGATGAAAGGGAATTGCAGAGCAGGGCAGCAACTACCAATGCAGCCCCAGCTATCGATCAATGGGGAGCGTGCGGGAGACCCTCAGCACCCGCACCCCAGGAGGACGGGGTGCCCCGAGCCCTGTGGGCAAAGGGCAACACAGAGCAGGGTCACGTCGAGCCTCTTCCATGACAGCGCTGAGGGGAGCCAAGGTCACCCCCTGCACCCTGCCAGCGCTGTTGGCATTCAGGGCAGGTCCCACTCACACCTCGCGTTAAATATTAATGCTCCTGCTTGCGAGCGGTCGGGGTGCAGCGCGCGCACGTGCACAGGGACCTCTCGGAGTGTCCATGGGCGTCCCGGTGCTCCTGGCACTGCATGGGCGTGCACGGAGCCCCCCTCCCTTCCTGGCTGCACCGGGATCTATCCTGGGTCATGCTGGGCTCTGCCCCATGCACCGTTCCTGGGTGTGCGTCGTACATGCGCAGGCTGCTGCATCCATGCATCACCCCCTTGACAGTGACCACGTCGGGGGGTCTCGAGCCCCTTGTGCACTTCCCTGTGCACACATGGGGCTGCTGTGTGGCACTCCACGTGTGCATAAGCAAGGATGCAGGAAGGGCTGGGGGTGGCTGCAGAGGGACTCGGTGCCGGCATCAATTTGCCTTGTCAGGACCGGCGGTGATGGCCACTCACATCCCATTTGCTGGCGGGGCCAAGCGCCGTCAGCCGCTCCCCCGAGACCCACGGTCACCTTGGTGGAGGGAGGGGAGCACATCAGCACCGGTGAGGGGCTCCCAGCACCCCGACAACAGGCCCACGACCTCAAGACAAAACAACCCTTGCCCGTGCCAGGAGCAGAGCACCCACGATAGCACTAAAGACCCCATCCCCTGCACCCTGCGTCCCCCCACCTCAGCGGGGGTCACTGTCAGAGCTACTGCTGGGGGGTCTCCCCATAGGTCAAGCTGGTCTCTCCCTCATCACCCCGCTGCCTTCGTTAGCGCGAGGAGATTAATTGGAGGTGCTGAGCCACAACCCCCATGGGCCCGCTCCCCCGCGGTGCAGTGCAGCCCGGGGCGGCGTGGCATTTCCAAGGTTAGCAGCAAACAAGGTGCCTCTGACAGCTCCCATTTATCTCGGCGGCGCGGCGCGGTGCTAATGCGGTGGCAGGGTGATGCGGTGCAGCGGTGGGCTCTGCGGGAGGGCCCTGAGCACATGGGTGCTGAAGGGGTGCAATGGTGATGGGTGAGAGCACACGGGTGTGCACCAAGGTCACCCAGCGCCTGCAACGGGTGTGTAAGCGAATGCAACACATGCCTGCCGTTGCTCGGCATGCAGCTGAATGTGCACAAATGGCTCCACGTGTGTGCACACCCATGGTTAGGCTGGGCATGCATGGAGCAAGGTGGTTCTGTCCGTGTGCCACTGCAGGAGAGCCTCTGCCCCTCCTCAGTGTGATGGTACCCCCGGGCTGAACATGCTCCTGGGTGCACACGCAAGTGCTGGTGATGCCAGTGTTGGTGCCAGGGCAATGATGCCACTGGGCACATCTGGGCCAGGTCCAGGATGCTGGTGGAGCTGGGAGGAGGCAGGGACCAGAAGCACAAGGCAAGACCCAGCCTCCCCAGGATGCGGCTGCTCTGCCAGGGCCTGCAGGGCAGGATGAGGATACTCCAGGAGGTGCAGGAATGGGGTGCTGGATGCAGTAGGGAGGAAGGGCAGAGCCCCCCATCTCAGCCTCACAAGGACAAGAGGAGAAAATCCCCCACTTCCCAGCTCAAAGGCACTTGAAAGCCCTTCCCTGCCTCCAGCTCTGACCAAGAGGGTCAGAGATGGGGCAAGTTGGGGTGCACCCATGCACGGGCACCCTGCTGCACAGCCGGCCAAATCCTGCCATGGAGCTGAGCTCAGCGTGACCACACAAAGACCTCCTTGGTCCTGCCTCTTCCATACCGCAACCACACAGCCAAAACCTTCAGCACCCAGCACCACGGACCCCAGCATCCCACTGGCATTGCGGAGAGAGCCTGGCTGAGCTCCCCAAAGCCAACCCCACCATCAGGAGCTGCCAGCACCCAACCTGCCCACTCAGCGGGGTCCTTGCTCCCGAAGCAAGGCTCACGCAAGGGCTGGTGAGGCAGGAGCCAGGGGGAATTGGCTTCCTATGGATGCGGTTGCCTTCACCCCCTGAACAGACACCTCGCTCCTCGCAGACGGAGAGAATATGCAAATGCTGGGGCTTTATTAACGGGCTCGGCACGCGCTGGCTAATAAATATTTCATAGCCCGAGTAAGACTTTTTTCTCTTCCCCCCCCCCCTTCCCTCTTCCTTTCGTTTTGGCTCCTTTTCCCTGTCACTCGTTTCCTGCCTTTTCTTTTCTCAGCCGTTGTTTATTTATTTATTACTTTTAAGGGCTTCACGGTGAGACAGGAGCTGGAGGTGGCTGACGCGGGGGGGGGGGAAGCAGGAAAGCATCCCCGGTCTCTCCCCCCCACGGGTGAAAGAGAAAAGTGCTGTTAAGAGCAAAGGAAAAAATATAATAGAAGGAGGAGACAGCACCAGCAAAGGATTCAGGCTTGTGTGACTCATTGGACTCAAGGAAGAAAAGAGAAGGAATGGAAAATGAGGAGATAAACGGAGCGGGAAGGGGGAGAGGGGTGAGCAGGCGGGCGTGCACGAGAGATGAGAGGGCACAGGGTGGATGAAGGGATGCGGATGCGCTTGCTGATGGGCTCCGGGGTGGGGGGATTGAGTCCTGCTCACCACAGCCAGGGGTCCCTGATGCCACCCAGAGCTTGGCCTGGCACTGCTTGAGGTGGGGACAGCTCCATGGATGGCATGCAGGGAAACAGAGGCCGAGCTGACAGGGATGAGCCTCAGGTCGCTCCTGATCCAACCAGGACATCGCGTTCCCCCTCCTCATCCCTTGGCCTCAGTTTCCCACAGCACAGCAGGCTGCCCCATCTTCCTCCGAGCGCCCCCCCCCCCCCCCCAAACCAAAGGGACCGCAGCTCTTACCTTCAGCCCCCCCCCCTCTTTGCCTCCCCATTTCACTTTATTATTGCAATAAATGTGCCATAAAAGTGGCAGGTATCGGCGCGCACGGAGATCGCTTCTCCCGAGCTATGGAAATGTAATTTCGAGTGTGCCCGGGAAATTTTATAAGATCGTATCAGGCGGGATCATAAATTGCATTTCCAGCCCTTCCTCCTCCCCCCTCCCTACCCCCCCACCACATTGTGTGTGTGTCCCCCCCCACCGATGACACAAGGTCACAATGGAAAGGGGCAAACACTGTTCCTATGCCCCCCCACCCACCACATTCCCAGGGCCAGCTGAGATTTATCCTCCCCATGCGGAGAAGTGGGGGGGAGCAGTGGCAGGGATACGGCTCTGTGTGTGTGTGTCCCCAGCAAGAGGTTGGTCCAAGCCCTCCAAGAGACCCTAAGGATGCAGGGGACCCTCAAGGGCATCACGGGGGATGCAGCTACCAGGATGTGCCGCATCGCAGCCGAGTGCTGGCTCCCATTAGGAGCTCAGCACAAGGGGTCCCTGCTAAGCCCCTGGGAAGCTCCAGGGCCAGATTCAGTCCCAGTTTGCCCAGGTTCCAAGCGGAGCGGTGTAAAGCATCACCAAGGAACCAGGATGGAGGCTCCAGTGCTGGGGGAACAGGAGGACGAATGAGAGGGTCCAAGGCCACCACTGCGGCTGGACGGGGTCTGTGCCACAGTGCGCAGTGGTCACAACGGGGTCTGGCAGGGCTTTATTTGAGGAGGGGAAAATGAACCCCAGTGCACGGTGCCGTGTGGGCTCTTGCAGCCGATCATTCCTGCAGGCCAGGCTCCTTCTCCCACAATGACTTTTCCTTTTGCAACAGCGATCAGGGAAGGAAAAGAGAAAAGGCAGGGAGGGGGGAACACGGGCAAAGGGACGTGATTATTTCTTTAGTAGCAATCCAAGCGGCTGGAGAGAAGCTTCATCTTTCCTGGGCCATTTACCTTCAGCGCTCCGAGCGCGAAGCCTGAGCCAGGCAGCTCTTCATTGATGCTGGAGCTTGGCCAGGGCAGGCAGAGGGGGGGAATATGGGGGCTTCTGTATGCAGCATCACCCCACTGTTGGGGCTTTTAGAAGGAGGAGCTGTGATTGGAGGGGTGGGGGGCAAAAGTCATTAACCTGGAGGTGTTAATTGGCACAGGTGTGATGAGCAATGGGGCTGACAGGGGGGTAGCTGGCGCAGAGGGACAAGGCTCAGGCCACCCCCCCCCCCCCCACCACCACCTCCCGGCTGTAAACTGGCAATTAAAAACAAGGGGGGGGGGGGGGGGGGAGAGGAAAGCAATAAAGCAGCGATGGACTGCAGCCAGAACAACACAGTGGAGGAGCAGGAGCGGGTCTGGCCGGGGGGCACCCCTGGGTGCCCCCCCCACGTCCCCAGCCAGCGCTCCCCCCTCGGTGGGAGGCTGAGCCGCGCCACGCTCCAGGCTCCATCCTTATTGAATCTCCAGCTCAGGGTGCAAAGGGCACCACAGGGAAGAGTTTATTAAAAAAAGGGAAATGAGTCGCCTGGAAACCTTCTTTCGGAATAACAGAGTGTGTTTGTTTGGCGATAGAATAGCTCAGCCATGCTGAGCACACAGCACCCGCCGCAGCCACGGTCAGCTCCGGAGAGCCGCAGCACCGGGAGAAGGGGGATGGCGGCTCCCCAGCCCGGCATCATCCTGGATCCTGCAGCGCTGCATCGGCCAGACCCAAACCCCATTTACCCTCCCCCTGGCCACAAACGGGGTTCTCTGAGCCATGAAACTGTTCAATCCTACCCTGTTAATGGAGCTGCGAGGGTGAATTAGGGGTGTCCTTGCACCGAAAGGGCTGGCAGCATCTGCTTAAGAGCAAAGCCATCTGTCAGCCAACAACCCAGTCGACGTGTGACAGTGCCTGGGTGACAGCAAGGGAAAGGGAATGAAGTGGGGTGAGTTTTCCGACGGCTCGCATCCTGCACCACCAGCATCCCACATCCCACACCACCAGCATCCCGCCGGCATGGCCACAGGCACTTTCAAAGCACAATTTCCTTGGAAAGGGTTAATCCAGGAAGGAAAACCTGCCAGCAACACTCCAGGTGCTTCGCAGACACCCGTTATCTCACCTCCCTGCCTTGAAGGAGGGAAACCGAGGCACGGTGCCGGTAATGGGAAGGCACATTGCTGCCGAGGTACAGGGAAGGTACCCAGTGTCCCAGCTCCAGCCCCAGCACATCCCACTCTGCTTCTGGCCAGCCTGGCTGCACTCTCCCACTCCTGCCTGCTCCAGGGCCTTGGTACCCTAAACCCCTCTGGCTCCCGTTCAACATCATGTCCATCACTTGGGCAGCAGGGACCGCAGGGCCCAAGGCTGGCATCTGCCTCCGGCAAGGCAGGAGGTTGCTGGCCAGGAATTGCCTCTCCTCTCTGCTAAATTAACACCCCTTTGAGCTGGTAAAAGCACCTTGGAGCTACCGCCTGCCCCTGCCCTGCTGTGGCTCTCCTCCTGGGTGCACCCTGGGGTGGCCCAGCCTAGGGGAAAGGCAGAGTTCTGAGGGACCCCCAAGGTTTAACACTCGGTGAGCAAGAACAACCTAAAGCACCAACACGAAGGCTGAGGCAGGGCGAGCGCCCGCGGGCAGCATCACTGCACCCCGAGCTCAGGCGTGGAGGAGGAGAAGGCAAATCCCGGGGTCAGCAGCAGCCATGAGGGGTGGGGGGCCGAGGGGGGGGTGATGTGCACACACAGAGGCAGCAGCAGAGCTTTCAAAGCCCACCCTGGTACCTGCTGTGCAGCCACGTCTGCCTCTTTGCCCCATTGCTCCCCAGTGGGGAGCCCCGGTGAAGTGACTGGGGTTGGTGGCAGCCGGTGGGCCCCCCCCATTGGAAAGTTTCTCCCCAACAGGGCCAAGTGGGGCAGGAGCTGCCCCGTTTCCCTTCCCCAGCCCCACGCCACCAGGCCCATGAAGGGGTCCGGGTTTGCTGCCCCCCAACAGCATCTCCTGGGGTCATTCCCATGCTCGTGCGCTGGCCCCCACTGCAAGCCCCCATATCACTGCCCCCTGTGCAGGTGGGGATCGGATGGGGGGGGGGGGGGGGGGGGCCAGGGCAGCGCCCAGCCCCTGATTCCATCAAAACAAACCCATTCATCTTGAAGCAGCTCCAACACCGACAGATACTCTGTGTTAGATGGACATGGGAGGAGCGGGGGGGGTCACGCAGAGCAACCCCTCCATCTCCTCCACCATGGACACCATAGAGGAACCAGTGCCAGAGAGATAAGTTGCAGAGCCTTTGCCCGGGGGGTAGGATTGTGCTGGGGGGGGTGGAGGGGGGGGTGGGGGGGAGTGGGGGGGGGTGTCCCTGATGTGCATCCAATTCGGAGAGGGAATTGACTCGTTTGATTTTATTCATGAAACACAGAAAGTAAAAATGGAGTGTCAGAAATCAGATCTGCTGGGGGAACGAGCGCAGCCCCCCCCGGCACAGCTGGGCCTGGGGGGGGGGGGGGGGGGGAATGAATCCCACCCCCTGCTCATAACCACCACAGGGATTAATGGAGCCCCCAAAACCCAGGCTCCAAGAGGAGATGGGCAGGGGGGGGGGGAGTGGCTTTGGGAAGCATCGAGTACCCGGGACCACTACCGAGGGGCACCCCCGAGGGGAGGGGGACCCGGAGCTTTGGGAGGGGGCCCCTTCGAAGGAGACGAAGGCCACGGCAGCGCCGGAGCTGAGCCCGCACCGAGTCACGACAGGGATGAGGCGTCACCTCTGCAGGTGGTTCCAGCGCTCCCGACCTCGGGGTACCCCCCCCCCCCCCCCGCTGCCCCAGCCCGGTTCGGGGTGCAGGGACCCCCCCCCATCGCCCAACACAGTGCGAGGGGGGTCTCACCCAGACACAACGGGGAGTGATGCCTGTGCCCCCCCCCACTTGGCCCACGCGCGGTCGCCCCCGCTCCGTCTCGCACGTCTCGTTGCCCCCCCCCCCCGTACCTGCCAGACGGCGCCTCCCTCGCTCCGCACCGGGGGGGGGGGGGGGGCTCTCGGTGCTGCACTAACGGCGGGACCCCCCCCCCCCCCCCCCTCCGGGTCAGCCCCGCTCCCTCTGCAACTTGGGGCGAGCAGGACCCCCCATAACTCCCCCATTCACCTCCCTGCAACCCCCCCCCCCCCCCAAATTCTCCACTACCTCCGTGACTGCCGGAGCCCCAGCGCATTGTATGACCCCCCCCCCCCAAACCGCACGTCTCCCCAGCATCCTCTCTCCACGTCCCGCCGCTCACAGCGCGGATCTTACCCCCCCCCACCCCCCCCGGTTACGGTGCGACCCCCCCATCCCGGTAACCGCACCCGGATGCCGCGGTCCCCCCCCCTCGGTAGCAGCAACTTTGCCGGGGGTGCGCGCCCGGTGCCCCGGTACCTGCAGCAGCAGCCAGGGCCCGAGCAGGGGCAGGCGGGCGCCGGAGCATCGCGGGGCTCCCGGGGCTCCCGGGCTGGACGGAGCGCGCAGGGCGGCGGAGACGGGAGGCGGCGGCCAGGGGGAGGCAGGAAGAAAGTTGGAGACTTGCTGGGGCCGGGCGGTGCCTCCGCCGAGCCCCGCCAATCCCGGCCCGCCGCCCCCGCGGGGGGGGGGGGGGGGGGGGGGGGGGGCACCGGGACCCTGCGCTGCAACCCCGGGGCGGCTGCGACGGGAGGGGCCGGACCCCGGGAGGAGCTGGTCCTACCCCCCCCATCCCCGCTTCTGGGAGACCCCCGCTCCCGGGGTGCGCTGGTCCTACCCCCCCCCCATCCTCGCTTCTGGGAGACCCCCGCATCCCGGGGTGCGCTGGTCCTGGTTTCTGCTTTTGGAGACAACCGCACCCATGGATAAAGCCGGGATTGCACCCCCACTTTTGGGAGACCCCCCGTAACCCGGGATAAAGCCAGGGCTGCTCCCCCAGTGAGACCGCAGCACCCTGCGATGGGGTGGTGCCCCACACTTTTAGGTGATGCTGGCACCCCACCAGTTCTGCACTGGGGCAGTCGGTCCTGCCTGACCTGGGGAGGGGGGTCCCCCATTGCTGGGTCCCCCCTACAGACTCCAGCAGAGAAGGGGGAGCATCCTACAGGAAAGGGTCTGGGGGGCAGCCTTGCATCCCTCACAGCGTGAACACACACATACGCACATATACATACACACATACACATACACATGTATACATACACACGTGTACATATACACACGTATACATACACACATATACACATACACACATATACACATGTACGTACACAGGTATACATACACGAATATACACATACACATGTATACATACGCACGTATACATATACACACGTATACATACACACATATACATACACACAGCATCTCAGGCTGGCCATACAAACTGCATGGACCCACACGTGTGCTCGTCCCTCCAGCCCTCGGAGGGTGTGCGAGGTGTTTGCCTTCCCCCCCCCCCCCCCAGCGGGATCCCCCCCCAGAACTTGCACTTTATCGTTAGCACCATTATTACTGTTATCCCCATTATTTTCCACCTGCCGGCAGGGCCTGTGGTGTCGGCAGGGCTGGGGGCAAGCGAGGGGGGGGCATTGCAGAACCGCACGGATGTGTGGAGACAGAAGGAATAAAGGTAACGGAGAAATAAGGGGAAGGGAAGGAAATGGAGAGGGGAGAGGCAGGAAAGGGAGAGGCGCTGGGAGATGCGAGTCCTCGCAAGGCCTGGCCCCAGCCAGCCCCACAGCAGCACTGAGCGCCCCATGCATCCCATGCCAGGGTCCATAGCCAGGGTGCAGGGGGGGGGGCTCACTGCTGACTCCATGCCAGTGCTACCGGTTGGCATGAGAGCCGGTGCCAAGCCCCGCGTTCCGGCTGTCAGGGGCTCCTGTATCCCACTTCCTGCCCCAACAATCCCGGTGGTCACCACGCTTGCCCCATGGCCACAAGTGAACCCCAGCGTAGCCCATGTGCCCTTGGACCCGGCACCCAATGCGACTGGGGATGCCTGGGGTGGGATCCTGGTTGCCTTAACGGACAAGAGGACTTGGGGTCCTGGATAGACCCTTCCCACCCCATTAACAGCCCATGGGCCTAAACATGGGAAGGCAGAGGGATGGTGAGGGGAAACGAGTGAAGATTTGAACAAATAAAGAGATTTGAAGCAGAAAAAAGAAGGAAAAAAAAAAAAGGGGGGGGGGGGAGAGAAAGGGAGAAAAGAACCCTCTAGGGGAGATATAAGAAACCGATAAGTGAACAAAGAGCCGGTATTGAAATAGATCTGAGGCCGCCCTGGATCCCTTTGCAGAGCGGTTTGGGGCTTTTCAAAGGCAGCATCCACATCCGCACCCGCGGAGCGAGGGGGGGGGCCGGTGCGAGGTGGGTGCTGGCAGGGAGGGTGCTGAGCATCCTGGGCTGCCCTCCCCACCACCGCCGCTGTCCTGGCACATGGCACCGTTCGACGCCTCCAGCACAGCGCTCGCCCCGTCCAGCTCAGCGCCATGGGCCTCCAGCCGGCCCCTGCCTTCTGCTGGGGGGTGCGGGTGCTGCTGCCCCCCCCCCCCCCACGCCTCAGCCGTGCAGGGGCACACGAGTGGGAGCCGTGGAGGGGACACTCGAGGGGGCGAGCGGAGGGAGACCCCGGAGCCCCCCGGCCGCTGCGGAGTGGGACGGGGCAGTGCCCCTGCCCGCCGCGTGGGGGCGCGCTCATCGCGCAGCCCCCCCCCCCCCCCCCCACCGCCCAGCTCCCTTCTCGAGGGCGGCGGTGCCACCTGGTGGCAGCTCCCGGTATTGCATCGGTGACCGTGAAGCGTGGCCGGGGGCGCTCCGGGAATCCCTGGATGGGGGGGGGGGCAGGATGAGCCCCCCCCCCTGCTTTTCCTCTGGGGATGGGAAACATCCGTTTCGCCACCCTCCGCCCTCACAGCGCCCATCTATGATGGCTCTGAGGGTGCGAAGGCAGAGAGCAGAGTGATGCTCCCCCCCCCACCCCCCCCCACCCCCCGGCCCCAAAATTGCCCCCCCCCCCCCCCCCCCAAAATCCCTGCCCACAACCATCAGCCTGCTTCCGTTTTTAAAAATTTTATTTATAACAATATCTGTTTTAGTTGTAAAGTAATCCAGCAAAAATTATTATTAAAACACTTCCCCCCAACAAAAGGATGGGGTTGCCCCCCCCTCCCCCCCCCCCCCCCCCCCCCCCCCCGCGCTCCCCCTTCCCCACCAAACCCCCCCTTCCCCCCACATGCGTCTTGTTTATTTCTACTATAAAAGCCAGGTCGTTTCCATGGATCTGTTGGGGTTTTTGTTTTCCTGTTAAAAAATGTGCATGTTGGAGATGGGGCGAGAGCAGAGCGAGGGGCCGGGGACCCCCAGCCCTGCACCACAGCGGGGGCTCCATCCCTGCCCCCTGTAATAGTCGGGCAGAGCCGGGTGGTTGGGGGGTTATGGAGGAAAAGGTGGGGAGATGAGATAAGGGGGCCAGGTTGCAGAGGCCAAGCTGCAGGAGAAGGGGGACCCAGGAAGCAGCGGATTTGGGGGGGGGGGGGATGGAAACAGGGCCCCCGGATAGAGGAGCTGCAGGGTCTGGGGGAGACAGAGGTTGAGAGGAGGGGAGCGCATGGCCCCTGCTCTGTGCCCCACATCACCATCACCCTTTGTGTCCCATCAACACCAACCCCAGAGCTTCGTCCTGCCCCCCCCCCCCCACAACCAAGAGCGCGGCACCACCCATGGGTGCGAGGGAGAGAGGAGGGGAAAGCCGGGGCGGGGGGGGGGGGGTCCAAATGTAAAGAGATTGAAAAGAAACCAAAGCTGGATCTGGCAATGAGGCGCCGGGGGCCTGGTACCGGGGAATATACAGGTAATAATACTGCTCACATAGAAAAGTAATAATCCTTCATTTGTACATTTATACAGTGGCTCTCGGCCCCCCCCCCCCCCTCCCCCCCGGCCCCCCCGGCCCCCGCCCGCCTCCTGCAATGGGTGTCTGTGCCCCCCATCCTGCCCCTATGCCAGGGGGTCCGCCAGGTCGTCATCCGCGCCTCGTGACAGCAGCTCCCGCTTCTCATCCGTGCTGGCCAGCGAGTTACGGCTGTTGTGGGCACCCATGTACAGCGTGGCGTAGACGGGGTTGGTGAAGTTGGTGGGCTGCAGAGAACAGGGAGGGGAAAGGATGGGATGGGGGGGGGGGGCGCAGGTAGCGCAGTCGCCATCGCTGCCGCTCGCCCCCGTGCAGCATCGCTGTGCCGCCACGGCCCCGCGGCCCCTCACCTTGTCCGGGTCCAGGGCGAAGTCCGCATCCAGCAGCTCCCCCACGTCGTCGTCGGGCTCCCCCTCGTACATTTTATAAGTGGGGTTCCCGATCTCCACGTTCATGGCACCGTTGGTCATGCGCTGGTGCTGGAAGCCCTTGGCGCTGGGGAGGGAGGGAGGGAGAGGGTCAGCGCCAGCAGCGCAGGGCCCCCATTCACCAGTGGTCCCCTCTTGTTTATCCCTCTTCAGTGAGGCTTTCAAGCCCTGCAAGGAGGGTTTCTGCGCTGTTTGGGCCCCCAGCAGCTCCGGACTCACCCTTTAATCCTCCACTTGTACCAGACAAAAGCCACCACAGTGAGGAGGATGAGCAGCAGCAGGATGGGAATGATGATGGAGGCTGTTCCTGCAGGAAGAGAGGCACGGGTTCAGTCACATCATCAGCAAAGACATACCCTGACCCGCCCCCCCCCCCCCCCCCCCCCAGCTCCGGTTTGGCACCCGGCCCCATGGGCTGCCCCACACATACGGCTGCTCTGCTGCTCGCTGACGATGAAGTCCTCGCAGCGCGTCCCCGTCATCCCCACCGGGCACCTGAGAGCATGGGGAGAGCATCGGGGTTAGCAAGGGATGGGGGACAACATGCAGAGGTGGGGCAGAGACCTGGGGGCCGGGGGGGGGGGGGCACACAGATGGGGGTCTGTCAGTCACATCTCCCTCTGCTCACTCGTACCCCCCCGTCCTCCCCCCCATCCCCTGCAGTGCTTACAGGCACTGGGGCAGCTGTGTCTTGTCGCTGATGGAGCAGGTTCCGCCGTGCAGGCAGTAGCTGTCGCAGGTCAGGCAGCTCGGGGCTATCTTCCCATCGGGGCAGCTGTGGGGCAGAGGGGGTCAGGCACACGGTACCCCCCCCCGGCCTGCCCTGTGCCCCCCTAAACCCAGCACATCAGGATGGGCTTAGCAGGAGAGATGCCCGCAGCTCCCGTGTCTCCTGCACTGAATTCCAGCATCCCAGCTCTGCCCCATCCACCCACAGGGACACCGTTATTCTGGCACCCACCATCCCCTCTTCCTCCCTTGAATCCAGCATCCCCGGCACCTACATGCAGGAGACTTCTCCACTCTGCTTATTGATGCTGCACTTGCCCTCCTGGCACCGGGAGCATTTGTTGTCCTGGCACTGGGCGCCCTCGAACTGCGGAGGGCAGCGGCACTGCTTGGCCCCGCTGGCTGTCATCTGGCAAACCCCATCGTTCTCGCAGTAGTCAAAGCATTGCCCTGCAAGCGGATACGTGGGGTCAGCCCCACGCCATTCCCTCCGGGGGTCGCGGTCCCGTCACCAGAGACATCCCCCCATAGAGGAACCCAAGCTCTCCCCAGAGCATCACCCAGAACCAGAGCATCGCATCCCTCGCCCCGGGCAGGCAGCACTCACGGTACTGGCAGCGGTCCCCGATGAAGGTGGGCAGGCAGCGGCAGTTGGGTTGGTTGCCCTGGTTCACGGTGCAGCTACCGTTGTGCAGGCAGTAGTCGGTGCACACTTGCTGGTTGCACCGGGGCCCCGTGAAGCCGGTGGGGCAGCGGCAGGTGGGCATCCCTGAAGGACCAAGAGCCATCAGCATCGCTCCCTATGCACCCAAGGAGCAGCCCCGACCCCCCAGGCTCGGCCCTCACCCGATGGGGACGCGGCGCACGTGCCCCCGTTCTGGCAGTAGTCCCAGCACTGGTCAATCTGGCACTTGTCACCGTTGTAGCGCGGTTGGCAGCGGCACTTGGCCTGCCTGCGGGCGTTGAGGAAGCAGCTACCGCCGTTGAGGCACACCAGGTCGCAGGTATCGGTGGTGGGCACTAGGAGGGAGGGATGGAGGTGAGCGGGGGACCGCGCTCGGGTGGGAGCATCCCCCTTTCCTCCTCCTTGCTCCCCATCACCTACCAACAGGGGAGACGGTGGGCGAGGGGATGACCACGCAGGTGCCGTTGTCCAGGCGCTTGCCATTGGGGCAGGTACAGACGGGGCCGCTGGGGCTGAGCAGGCAAAGCCACTCGCACTTCTTGCGGTCACAAGGGTTGGTCACTGCCGAGAGGGAAGGGGAGATGTGGGGTGACGCACAGCTCCCCCCGACAGCTTCAGGGCATCTCCCATAGTGCAAACCCAACGCCCTGGGGTTGCCATTGAAGCTGTGTCCCCCCCCCCCTCGATTCACCCTCCTCTCCACTAACCCCTCCTGCTCTGCCCATCCAGATGCCCCCCCTGCTTGTGTGGCCGAGTCTCTTGCCCCAAGCTCCATCAATGCCCCACATCAGAGATCAAGCCCCACTTGACGGCATCTCCCTCGCAGCCCAAGAGCAGGGTGGGGGGTCCCGGGCCTGGCACACACCCTCCGGTTGCTTATACTGGTGGTAGAGCACGACATCGGTTGCGTGGTTGAGGCCAGACGTCAGGTTGGTGACAGCCTTGTGCCCAAACTTGTGGATCTTGAAGATGCGGTTGTTGATGTAGGTGACCCCATAGATGTAGTCCTCAAAGATGTCGATGCTGAAAGGATGGCTCAGCCCTGGGGAAGGAAAGGGGGGGGGCACATTCAGCTGCTCATTGCCTTGGGACAGGGCTGGTGAGGGATTCTGGATCCCATTTGGGATGGTGTTGGGGTCCTCCAACTTACCCTTCTTGTTGTCAATGGCCACCACGGGGTCAGTGCCGTTGAGCCGGATGCTGCCGATGACGGACAGCTTGGCATCAGCCCAGTACAGCCGCTCGTTGTGGTAGTCCACAGCCAGGCCTGAGGGGATACACCCCCCCCATTGACGTTGAGGCCCCCAACCCACCCTCCGAGCCCCCCCCCCGACCACGTCTTGGCCCCTACATACTCCTGCCATGGGGCTCAGAGCTCCATGGTCAACCCTTCCCAGCACGGGTGGGTTGCACATCCCCCCTGCGAGGTCTTCCCCACCCCTTGTGCCCCCCTCAACACCCGTCTTTGCTCACCTGTTGGCCACTGGATGTTGTCCTGCACCAGGGTCTCACGCAGCGTCCCGTCCATAGCCGCTGTCTCGATCTTGGGGTGATTGCCCCAGTCTGACCAGTACATCGTCCTGCAAAGGACGCAGGCAGGTCATTCCCGGTGTGGGAGCAAGGAGGGGAAGAGCAGGAGGACATTCCAAGGCCCCACGGGCAGGGAAATCCTCCCCTGTTCTCTCCATAGCATCACCGTCATGACCCAAGGAGCCAGCTGGCTCGAGCGGACCCTGGGCACAGGGAGCTTTCACCATAGGTGGGCTTGTTGGCAAGAGGAGCCAGAGTGAGGACTGGGCAGAGGCAAAGGAGAAAGGGCTCGAGTCTCTCACCCCCTCAGTGGGTCGACCACGATGGCGTGGGGCTCATCGATCATGCCCGAGATGAGCGTCTTGCGGTTCTCGCCTTTCATCTGCGCCACCTCGATGACATCCCGCCCCGAGTCCGTCCAGTAAATGTTGCCAGCGACCCAGTCAATGGCAATGCCCCGCGGCATCTTCAGCCCCGAGATCTGTGAAGGGCACAAGGAGGGGGAAGAGGTGAGGGCAGAGGATGCCAGCAGCCCGGTCTCGGTGCCTCCCGCCGTGGCCCCGGCCAGAGCTCACATTGAGGTGGGTGACGCCGCCATCGATCTGGCGCCGGTTGCGGTTGGAGGCGGTGGAGGCGGTGGAAGAGGCGGGCAGCTCCCGGTACGAGATCCTGCCCGTGTGCCAGTTGGTCCAGTAGATCTTGTTGCCCTTGACGTAGATGTCCATGGCATCGATGCGCACGTTCTCGTCGCCCTGGAAGGCCGGCTCGTAGGCAGAGTTGGGGTTGAAGGGGTACATGCTCCGGATCTTGTTGTCATCCGCGATGTAGAGGATTTGGTGCTCGGAGCCTGCGGAGGAACAGGAGATGTTGGTGTGGGCAGAGGCGCATGGGGAGAAGGAGCAGGGAGGGAAGAGAGGTCCCCATCCCCTCCTCACCTTCTGCTTTGCACATGTTGTCCGTCTTCATGAAGTTCTTGGCGCAGCTGCAGACATGGGAGCCCTTGGTGTTGTTGCAGAGCTGGGAGCAGGTCCCAAAGTGCAGGCACTCGTTGACGTCTGGGTAATGGGAGATGGGAGTCGGGGGGAGAACAGGGGGGTGCCCACCTCAGGGGCTGGTCAGTGCTACCCAGCACTTGGAGACCCCATCTCTCTCCAAGCCCCATGGACACCATTTGTGATGCCCCATCTTAGGGGCAAAACCCAACCATAAACCCAACGGCCTGACCCCAAACCATACCCATCAGTGTCGGGAAGTACCTTGGCAGGAATTCTTGTCCGGCACCTTCTGGAAGCCTCTACGACACGTGCAGTACGTGGTGGACTGTGACTGGATGCACTGGGCCTCATCCCCGCACATGGTGGTGTTGGTCATGCAGTCGTACGACTTGTGGTCTGCGGTGGGGATGCGCTGTCAGCACCTTCACCGCTCCCCCAGCGTCTCCCTCTTTGCCACCCCAGCGCCCACCCACCATGGGAGCAGGATTCCTCATCGGAGCCATCTCCGCAGTCGTCGAAGAAGTTGCAGCGGAGGTTGGCACTGATGCATTTCTTGTTCTCGCATAGGAACTCGTTCTTGTCCTGGCTGCAGCTCTTGGGCTTGGCCGTGGGTGACTCTGCGGGAGCAGGGGTTGTGGCTGTGATGCTCCATGTCCACGGGCACCCATCCCCGCCGGAGCCTCAGGGTGCAAATGGTGCAGAGAGGGACAAAGACACCGGCCCCCGGTTTTGGGAATGAGGCAAAGCAAACGCCAGCATCTGGGCTACACACCAAGCTCTGCAACCCACTGCCCGGCGGACGCAGGGCACGGAGCGGTGCCCGGAGGCAGCCCCACTCACCGCAGTCCTTCTCATCCGTGTTGTCTCCACAGTTGTCGATGCCGTCGCACTGTCTGCCGATCCACAGACATACCCGGTCGTTCTTGCAGCGGAACGGTCTGTTGGGGGGACACTGGAATTTCACTGCACCGGCAAACAGAAACAAACGGTGACGGTGAAAGGAGACGCCATAGCCGGGCTGTCGCGCTTGTCACGAGCTGCTGCTCGGCCTCTGCCTCCGGGGAGGCTCGGTCCCACGAGGGCGAGCGGGCTCCGGAGACTAAAGCAAAGAGACTGAAGCAAAGACAATCGCCCAATTCCTGGCCCAGCCCCGCTCCCCGTAGCCAGCCCCAGCACCTCCAACCGGAGCCACCCCTTGGCACAAAGGGGACCCACGGCGCTGGGACTGTCACCCCTCAGACTGCTGCCCCTGCAGCACATGCCAGGGAATGGGGAGAGGCAACGCAGCATCACTCACAGCACTCCTCGGGGTTCTCATCCGAGTTATCCCCGCAGTCATCCTCCCCATCACACTTCCAGGCCAGGGGCTTGCACAGCGTGTTGTTGCACTGGAACTCATCCAGGGGACATGTGCGAACTGCGACAGCAACGGGACAGGAGGAGACACATGAGATGCTGCTGCCCGGCTACCAAAACCCCAGCCTGGCACCGCAATTTACACACAGCTCCAATTTACAGCATAGCTTGGGGGCTCTCCAGCGCTCGGATGTGTGCCCGTGCATGCCCAGAGTGCTCCTCCCCGCACTCAGGACACAGGAGACACGAAGGGACAAGGACAACCAGCCCCGAGGGACACTCGCAGCATCGCCCTTACCCCCAGTGCCGCAGTTCTCCTCGTCAGTGCCGTCCATGCAGTCTGCATCAGCATCGCAGCGCCAGCGCATGGGGATGCAGTGCCCGTTCTTGCACTGGAACTGGTCGAACTCGCAGCGCGGGGTGCAGTCTTTCTGCATGGGAAGGGCAAGGGACAGCAGTCAGCAAGGACAGCCCCGCACGGGGCAGCGTCCCATCCCATGACTGCAGCCAGGAGCAGGCTCTCAGCCCCTGCTTGGTGGCCAAGGACGTGTCCCCAGCGGCACACAGGGTGAAGGTACCTCATCGGAGCCATCCGCGCAGTCGTGGTCCCCATCACACTTCCATCTGCCGGCGATGCAGCGGCCGTTGGCACAGGAGAACTCGCTCTCAGAGCAGGGCCGGGGCGCTGGGGGCAGAGAACACAGGGTGAGCCCTGAGTGGGAGCTGCGAGGGGGGCACAGGCTGACACAGACACAGAGGCACAGAGTGGGGGGCAAGCAGAGCTGGGGAACGGCCAGAGAGGGGCACGGCTGATGCCACCTCACAGCCCCTTCCCATCCGCGTTCCCTGCGGGGAAATGGGGCTGTTGGGGGGTACCATGGCCATACAGACCGGCTCCTGGCAGCTGCATGTGTCCCCCCAGGTCGTTCTCCACCAGCCCTACAGCTCCCTGCTGGCCATGGCCAGGTCTAGCAGTGCTGGCACATCGTCCCCTCCTTGCATGGCGTGGGGACAGAGCCCTCGCAGCCCAATGGGCCAGCACCAACACAAGCAGTGCCAAACCTCCCTGCAGGAGGACAGTCCCCCACTGGGATTGTTCCCTTCCCTATTGCCCTGGTATAGGACCTGTGGGGCAGGCGGTTGCTGTGGCCACAGAGCAGAAGCCAACAGGACTATAGGGGAAAAGGGAGGCAGGGAGTGTCCAGCCGGAGCAGGAAGGGTCAAGGAGGGGATGGCTTTTTGGAGCCAAGTGTGAGCCATGCATGGGCCCCGGTAGTGGAGGCAGCAGGGTCGGACCCTCCCCGACTGCGGCTCCAGTGGAGGGAGATGCTGGTGCTGACGCTGGATAAATCCGGCTGGGTTGTCTGGTCCCGACCCCTCTGCCCTCACCTAGAATTTATGGTCTTCATTTGTTTTAGAGGGACTGTACATGGAATTAGAAAGATTTTGGCAGGAACCTACCTCTGAGTGCCCCATAACGACAGTGTGAAAATGGAGAAAAACATAAGATGAAGTGAAATGGCACAAACTCAACCCCACGATGTGAAAGCAACAGAAAACAGAGAGCTGCACCCTAGAGAGCTGCAGGGAGACAGCAGGACCCGGGTGGGAGCTGATGGTGGGGAGAGGGTCCGGCTCTGTCCCGGCCCCTCCGGGATGTGGCAGGGCCCATGTGGATGCTGGGGTCACTTCCTCCCTTCTACCCGTCCCACACGGGGCAGGCAGAGCCCTGGCACCAAGCACCCATCCACTGATGCTCCCCTCTAGAGCTAGGGGGGCACTGGCAGGCACTGGGGCTGGAAGGGGGGATCTGAACCACTCTCCACCGGCTCCCAGCACAGCAAAGGCTCGAAGGCAGCACATACTGCAGCTCTCCTCGTCCGAGTTGTCCCCGCAGTCGTTGTCATAGTCACACTGCCAGCGACCCGGCACGCAGCGGTTGTTCTTGCAGCGGAACTGGTAGGGCTCACAGGTCCGTTCATCTGGGATGGGACAGGACGGGATCAGCGCTGCCCTGCCATAGGGCTCCCTGCCACACGGTGCCCTTTGGGCTCATCTCCCCAGCCCCTGCTCACCGCATTCCTCCTTGGGCTCGTCGGACCCGTCCCCGCAGTCGTCCTCTCCATCGCACTTCCAGCGCGCTGGGATGCACCGGCCCGAGTCCTTGCAGCGGAACTCGTCCACGCCACACGTCATTTGTGCTGGGGGGGGACGACACCGAGATGACACAAGTGGGGTTAGCACGGGCAGGGCTGATGGACACCTTGTGCCAGCAGCCTGGAGCTGACTGCAGCATCGCTGCTTGGAAGAGAGAGGGCAAAATCCCCCCATTGCAAGCAGGGAGAAGCCAGAGAGAGGGGCAGATCAAGGCAAAACCATCACCACCATCACCCATTGCCCAAAGGGCCCTGCAGCACATAAAGGGAGCTCCCGGTTTCAGTGTGGACCCCCCCCCCATCCCCGCACAGGCTTCTTACTGCAGTTGGCAGGTTCATCGGAGCCATCGACGCAGTCGTTGTCCCGGTCGCACACCCAGACACGGGGGATGCAGCGCTTGGTGATGGCGCACTGGAACTGGTTGGGAGCACAAGTCACCTCCGCTGCGGCGGGGAGAAGCAGAGTCAGGAGAGGCAGTGGGGCACAGCCCCACAAAACCCACCCCACTGCGCGGGGGATGCAGCTCAGAGTCACGGGATGGCTTGGGTTGGAAGAGACCTAAAGCTCATCCAGCTCCAACCCCTGCCACGGGCAGGGATGCTCCTCACTAGACCAGGTTGCCCAAGCCCCCTCCAACCTGGCCTTGACCACTGGGATGGAGCATTCACCACTTCTCTGGGCAACCTGTGCCTCCCAGTAAAGAACTTCTTCCTTATATCTAACCTGAGCTTCCCCTGTTCCAGTTTAATCCCTCAGCTGTGCAATAGGCTCAGTGCAAATCCACTGCAAATATTGACCCTGCCGCTCCGAGGGATTTAAGGATTTCATTTCCACTAGGAAACAGAAGTGTCTGCAGGGTGACGGTGGGCAGAGGCAAGGAGAAAGCCCCTGCCCAGAGGAGCTGATACCCAAAGACACGCATCTGATGCAGCACTGAGCTCCTCGCCCCAACCGTGCACGCTCCCCATGGCTCCCAGCCCCACACTCACGGCAATCCTTCTCATCCTCTCCATCACCACAGTTGTCCTGCCCGTTGCAGCGGAAGATGCCGGGGATGCAGCGGTTGGTGTTGGTGCATTTGAACTGGCTGGGCAGACAGACGTGGATATCTGGGAAGGGGAGGCAGCACGCTCAGGACCTGACCCGCTGCCCCTCTGCTCTCCTGGGACACTGGGCTTGTGAGGAGGAGATGGGGAACCTACCACAGTTGGCTTCATCCGAGTTGTCCTGGCAGTCGTTGTCCCCATCACAGATGAAGGCCGGGTTGGTGCAGATCCCAGTGGAGCACTGGAATTGCCCTGGCCTGCATTTGAACTCAGCTGCGGGGTGAGTAAGACGGGGTGAGACATGTGCTCTGGTAAACCTTAACCTCCCGCTTTCCCCTCTGGGCTCCTCAGCACCCAACCGTGGTGCAGTGAACTGAGAGCAGCAGTTGGCTGTGGTTATCCCCCCATTCCCTAAGCCCCATTAACAGGGTGACTCTCCCCTGTGCTGGAGCTGGCAGGGAGCAGCAGCCCTGCCCTGAGGCCAGCTAAGCAATGGGGCTGGCAGGGGGGGACCAGCAGCTCTGCCCAGCACACGACGCTGGAGGGCTGGCAGGAGCATGGCCGAGGTGCTGGGACACTGTGGGCACTCACGGCAGTCCTCCGGCTCATCCGAGCGGTCCCCGCAGTCGTCCTCCGTGTCGCATTTCCACCAGAAAGGGATGCACTTGTCATTCTTGCAGACAAACTGCGATGGAGAGACCCACACTCGTGAGGGCACAGGGAGGGAGGACCGCAAAGGCTTTATCCCTCTTCCCAGGCAACATCCCACCCCCCCCCCCCCCAGGATGCTGGGGTAAAACCTGGACCCACAGATACCCTCTGGCTCCCCTGGGCACCCCCAAAGGACTGCACTCTGTGTGTGCTGGCAAGTGCCACGGGAGGGAGGTGTTGCCTGTGTCTGCACCAGATGCACAGCACCAGCGCCAGCATCAAGAGGCCATGGCCGGGCAGGCAGGGCTCTTACCTGGCTGGCCGTGCAGTTGGAGACGCAGGTTTTGCCATCGCTGCCCAAATAGAAGTTGGTGGGACAAGCACATTTGTGCCCCCCGCCCGGCGAGAGGAGGCAGAGGTTGCTGCATCCAGCGTTGTTGGTCTTGCAGGGATGGTTGGGAACTGGAGGGGGGGAAAGCAGGGACACAACCATGAGTCAGACCAAGGCAGGGGACCCCCAGCTTCGAGACCCTTCTCCCACCCTGGTGTCGGCGCATCTCAGCTCACCGTCAGGCTGGCGGTAGGGGTGGTAGATGTGGATGTCCATGGGGCGATGCAGGGTGCTGATCAGCAGGGTCTTGTTGGCTCCCGTGGTCTTGTGGGCCCGGTTGATGGACTTGGTCTCCCAGTCGGTCCAATAAATGAAATCCTCAAAGAGGGTGAGGGCAAAGATGTGCGGGATGTCCTGGCTCAGCACTGCAGCAAGGGGAATGGGTGGCTCAGCCTCGCGCCACCCCTTCCAAGGAGCAAACCTCTTCTCCTGCTCGGAGGAGCTGGGGGAGCTGGGGACCATACCCAGCCCTGGTGGGACCCCAGTGCTCTCACCTGTGTGCCGGTTGGAGCCATCCAGGCTGGCAAACTCGATGTAGTCCTCCCGTGCATCAGCCCAATAGATGCGGCTGTTGATGTAGTCCAGGGTGAGGCCATTGGGCCAAGTTATCTTGGTGTCAACGATGACGCTGCGGTTGGTGCCATCCATGCCGATCTTCCCGATGAGGGAGTGGTCCCCCCAGTCTGTCCAGTACAGGTAACTGGGGATGGAACAGAAAGAGCAGAGGGACACTGAGTCCGGCCCAAGCCACAGCAGTGAGTGCCCAATGGCTGAACCGAGGTGATGGGTAGGGAGAAGCAACCAAGAGTCCTAGACGTGAGGAGAACTCATCCCATCTTCCAACCTCTTGGACTATGGCAAGATGGAAGAAGGGCACAGAGGAGGAGGTGCAGGTCCCCCAGGCTCTCACCCGTTCTGGACATCCACCACCAGCGCCCGGGGCTCACGCAGACCCGAGTTCACCAGGACAGTGCGATAGGCACCGTTGAGCTTCGACACTTCGATGGTGTCCCGACCTTTGTCGCACCAGTACAGGTTGCCTCCCACCCAGTCCACAGCCAGCCCATCGGGGTTGCTGAGGCCAGTGCGGTGAAGGACCTGTTGGGAGAAAACAGAGATGTTGGGGCTGGACAGGGAGAAGCAGATCCTGCCCTGGCTCCTCAGGGATGACAACGTGGAATCATAGAATAGTTTGGGTTGGAAAGGACCTTAAGTTCATCCAGTTCCAACCCCCAGCATCCCACTTCCTGGTCCTCCCCAGTGGTCCTCCCCAGCTCCCTTTCCTCCTCCCTTCCCACCCACTGCTCTGGGGCAGCATGGAGCCCATCTCTGCTTGGGATGGGGATGCAGAACAGCCCGTAGCAACCTGGGCTGACGCCCTGAGCTCAGTGATGACCCCACGCAGTCACTGGTGGTGTCCCCGGGGCAGGAGATGGGTGAGGACCAATGGCCCAGGCTGGGGCTGCCTCAGTCCCCACCTGAACGTTGCTGCCGTTGATGTGCATGCGGCGGATCATGCTGCCCTGCGTGGTGACATCAGTCCAGTAGATCATTTGCTCCCGGTAGTCGAAATCCAGCGCCACTGCATTGTTCAGCCCCTGGGAGCAAAGGAGAAGCATTGGAAGAGCCTTTCCTGCAGCACCTACAAGCAACAGGGCCTCTCTCCAACCCCCAGCTCCTTCCAAACCTGCTTGAGCAGCGTGTAATTGGAACCATCCAGGTTGAGCTTCCTCAGGTAGTACCGGTTGGCAAAGATGAGGAAGGGCTCTTCGTCTGCACAGGGAAGGCAGGGGATGTGTCAGGGATGTGGGTCCCACCGCCCTCCCTGCCCCACTGCTTCCCAGCTCTCTTCCATAAGCCCAGGAGCAACAGCTTTGTCTTGTGGAGCACCGTGACCGACTCCAGCACCAGCAGCATCACCAGAAGAGTGTCCCTGCGTCCTCTCACCTGTAACAGCTTTACAGCTGGTGGGGTTGTCAGGTTTGAGCTTGTAGCCCTCTATGCACAGGCACTTGTAGCTCCCCAGGGTGTTGATGCACTTCTGGCTGCAGGGGTAGGTGGTGGAGCACTCATCGATGTCAATGCACGTCTTCCCGTCATCCTTCAGCCGAAACCCGGGACGGCATCTGCACTGCAGGAGGCAACCCGGAGCTGTTAGACACATCCAGGGACGTGACAGGCATCACCACGGGACAGGCGGGCTCGGGCACAGACAGCTTGCAGACACCAGCCCTTGTGAGCATCCCCTGCCCAGCCGGTGCAGGACACGATGCTGCGGAGGAGGAAGGGAGCAGGAGAGCATCCCTTTGGCCGATGCTCCCGGCCTGCGGGCCCTTTACCTTGTACCCGATCTTGAGGTCCTCGCACTCCTGGGAGCAGCCGCTCAGCTTCTTGTTAAGACACTCATTGATGAAGCAGTTGAGCTCATCGGAGCCGTCGGCGCAGTCGTTGTTGTTGTCGCACAGCAGAGCCTCCGGGATGCACTTCCCGTTCTTGCAGAGGAAGAAGGAGTCGTTGCACTTGTTCTCTGCAGTGGGGAGGTGGCAGCGGTCAGCACAGGGGGAACCGGGCGGCCCCGCTCCCAACCGTGGCCCCCAGCGGTACCTGGGCTGGTGCAACGCGGGTTCTTGGGTGCCTCATCCGAGTGGTCGTGGCAATCGAACTCGCCGTCGCATTCCCACTGCCGGTTGCTGAGGCAGCGGCCGTTGGCGCAGCGGAACTCATGGGGACCACACGTGGGGTACTCTGTGGGACAGCAGCAGCTCAGGCGATGCGGGAGCATCCAACCCCTCTCCTCAGCCCGCTCTCACCCCAAACCCTTTCAGGATAATGAAGACTTTTCCAGGGTCCCATAGAATGGTTTGGGTTGGAAAGGACCTTAAGGTCATCCAGTTCTAACACCTCACACTGGACCATGCATCCAAGGCTCTGTGCAACCTGGCCTTGAACGCTGCCAGGGATGGAGCACCCATCACTTCTTTGGGCAACCTGTGCCAGTGCCTCACCACCCTCACAGGGAAGAGCTTCCTTATCTCAGGAGACCCAGTGCTGCAGGAGATACAGCCCTCACTGTCCCCCGCCCCGATCCCACAGGCACCCACCACACTCCGGGGACTCATCCGAGCCATCCCCGCAGTCATCGTCATGGTCGCAGACAAAGTGCTTGGGAATGCACTGGCGGTTTCCACACATGAACTCCCGCTCATCACACGTGTTGTTGTACACTGCAAGGAGGCATCACTGTCAGACCCCCCCCGTCAGACCCTTCTGCTCTCCTGCCTGCCCCCCCAGCCCTTGTCTCGTGGCTGTGGACAGCACCCGGGTGCCTTTGGCCCGGACATCCCCATGTCCAGGGCTGCTGCGACCATAGCGCTGCAGGATGAGGCATCCCATCTGCTCCCGATGGAGTGCTCTGCCTGCACTACACTCTGCTCCTCCAGCCTCTGGCCCTGCCAAGCACCAGCCCATGAGGGACTCACAGCAGCCAGCAGCGAGGGTCTCATCAGCTCCATCTGCACAGTCCTTGTCTCCATCGCAGAGCCAGCGCTCCGGCACGCACACGTAGGTACCCGGGCACTGGAATGACCCCGCACTGCACGTGGTCAGCCCTGGGGCAGGGAGAAGCAGGAAGGAAACCGGTCACCCCCGATGATGAAGAGGGGATACAGAACCCAGGAGGGCAGGGAGGAGCACGGCACAGGAAAGCAAGGGTGGGAGAAGGGATGGGCAGAGGGAGGAATGCACAGGGACGGAGGCAGGGGCTGAGGGGGGTCAGAGCAGCGGCTGGAGCGGAC
Organism: Lathamus discolor; assembly: GCF_037157495.1. Classification (NCBI taxonomy): domain Eukaryota; kingdom Metazoa; phylum Chordata; class Aves; order Psittaciformes; family Psittacidae; genus Lathamus; species Lathamus discolor. Next base: position 2,575,602 of record NC_088906.1, read on the forward strand.
TCACGGCAGCGGCTGTCTTCATCGGAGCCGTCCCCGCAGTCGTCCGCCCCATCGCACACCCAGAGCTTGGAGATGCAGCGGTGGTTGTTGCACTCAAACTGCACGGGGTAGCAGAACTTGTCTGGGAGAGGAGAGGAGGGGTCAGAGCTATGGCAATGCATGGGGAGGGATGCAACGGTGATGGGCACTGGAGCTGCAGGACCAGTGGGGGGATTCCCTGCTCTACAGCTGGAGACGCTCCCCAGCTCCTGAGCAACCGTTGGGGTTTGTTCAGGGGGGTTGGAACTAAAACCGTAAACCAGGGGAGCCAGAAGTGGCCACCTTTAAAATGCCCCTGGGCACCAGTGTGTGCACTGAGCAATGCATCGGTCACAGCCAGAAGCCCAGGCTTCTGGAATAAGACCATAGAGGGGGAAGAATGTGGAGCCTGGTCCTTGGCAAAGGGATGTCAGAGAGGGTCCTGCCTCCCCTCCAGCATGCCTGCGCTCGCCACCCCATGCCATGACCCCGATGTCCCTTGCTCTCCCCACCCTGCCGCTCACTGCAGTGAGTCTCGTCTTCTCCGTTCTCGCAGTCATCCTCTTTGTCACAGGTCCAGGTCATGGGGATGCATCTCCCACTTGGGCAGGCAAAGTAATTGGCTGGACACTTGGGTTTCCTCCCGCCTGGTTTGTGAAGGGAAACATCCAGAAGGGTGCTGTGGACACGTCCTGCCTCCTCCCAACCCAGAACCCCCCGACTCCAAAGGGTTCCTCCCCAAAAGCCCTCTGTGATCCTGCATCCATCAGCACCCTCCACGCAGGACCACAGTCACCCACTGGGATGCCCCGGTTCTCCCAGGCCCGAGCCCCCTTCTCCTCTCCCTGCACCCACCTGGGCAGTTGCGCTCGTCTGAGTAGTCTCCACAATCATTCGCCCCATCGCACACCCAGCTCGGGGCGTAGCACAGGGACGTGTGTTCACACTTCTGGAACGTGGTGCCCTTCACCCCCAGCTTGAAATAGCTGCTGCAGTCAGTGGCGGCTGCAAGGAACCACAGCAGGAGCCCCGTGTGATGGGTGCCCTTTGGTACCACCGTGTAGCATCAGCCCTCGCCTGCATCCAACAGCCCTTCCCTCCCAAGAGCAGCACTGAGCACCAGCCCTGTGAGCTGCCGGGACCACATTAAGCACTTCTGATGGGCTATGGGGTGGTGAGGGAATAGCCCAGCACGGAGGGATGCAGTGATGTACTGATAGGACAGGCGGCAGGGCCCTTCTCCCTCATCCCAAGGACTGAAACACAGTGCAGTGACCCAGAGGGCAGGAAGCTCCATCAGGGCAGAGCTGGGAGCAAGGGGCAGAGCCGGGGCACTCACTGCAGTTCATTTCATCCGAAGCATCCTCGCAGTCAATGAACTGATTGCAGCGGCTCGAGTTCCCGATGCAGGTCCCGTCCCGGCAGCGGAACTCGGTGGCAGCGCAGCTGGTTTCTGTAAGGGGGAAGCCCCACAGGGGATGAGCAGCCCCCATACACCCAATGCCCAGCACAGCTACGGGGCACCTGATCCTGTACCCCCATCTCTGGTGTCCTTCTGGCCGAAACCTGGTGCCTCCCCAGCTCAGCACACTCTGCCTGGAGCTGGATGAGCTCAGGGAATCTCCTGGTTTTCCCTGTTGGTTCTGAACCAAGCGGCCCTGCAGGGATGCTCGGGGGAGCCTGGGAGCCGTGAGGAGCAGCGATGCTGCGCCTTGCCATCACTTGGTGCTCCTCCTGCTGACTGCTTCTCCCAGGTGCTGTGCTCTGGGTGCTGCATGGCAACGCTCAGGAGCTCTTCCTCCTGAGCTGTCAGGGGCCGAGCTTGCAAAGTGCAAGCAGCATGAGCAGGATTGAAACCCTGGACTCTCCACGAAGCCCTGGCTCTGCTCTGATCCTGTCAAGCTCAAGGTAACCCTTTCCCGAAGCTGCTGTCCCTGTCCCAGGCAGCTGACAGAGCCCTGGCAAGGGCTGGCCAGGAGCCAGGCAGCATCCTTACTGTTACAGGGCACTTCATCCGAGTTGTCCCCGCAGTCATCCACACCATTGCACCAGTAGCGGCTGGCGATGCAGCGCCCGTTCATGCAGTGCAGGTAACCCTTCTTGCACTTGCGGCTGCCTGCGAGGGGGGACAAGGAGGAGGAGGTGAGGGTGAGGCTGTCTCAGCTCCTCAGGGACCCTTCAGCAGGAAGAAGAAGCAGGCAGGATCAGCAGACGGGCTCCCTGTGCCGGCAGCATCCCTCTGCTTAACCCTGTGCCGGCCCAGCTGAGACGTCTCCAGGTGAGGGTTCGACAAGGGATGCTGCAGCCCCACTGGGTCAGCTCAAGGTGTCCCACTCTCCATCCTGCCCCCCCGAACTAGGAACAGTCTGGAGCACTTAAAGCCTGGATGGACCCATCTCTGGGAGGGCAAAAGGGACACAAGAAGACACCCAGGATCCCAGTCTCCCTTTGCCAGCCAGAGCTGGGTGCCTGCACGTGCTGGGCGTGCATGCGTGTGTGTGATCAAAGCAGCAAGAGGAGGAACCTTACTGCAGTAGGACTGCTTCTCATCTGACTTGTCCTTGCAGTGGACGACGCCATCGCAGGTCCGGCTGAAGTCAATGCAGTCGCCGTTCCCGCACTCGAACTCGTCGTGCGCGTTGCAGGTGGAATTCAGGGCTGGAAAGGACGCGGAGGAACGTCAGGGACCGGCCTTTCCTGCCCTTCCCATCCCCGCTGCCACGTCGTCCCCCCCCGACCTTTGCAGGTGAAATCCTCCTGCAGGACGCGCTCCCCACGGCAGGAGCAGTTGACGTGGCCCTTGGGAGTGAGCAGGCAGAGGTCCTGGCAGCCGCCGTTGTTCACCCTGCATGGGGACAGCTCACCTAGGACAGAGGGCGAGCGGTCACACCAGGGACAGAACCAGTGGCCCCTTCCCCTTCTCCTCCCCAGGCAATTCAGGGGGGCCTATGGGGATGCACAGGGCTGGGGCACCCAGTCTTGCAAGGAGGATGCCCTGGGAAGAGCACGAACAGGGAACCCTCCTGCCTGCCCAGGGGTTGGAGATGGAAATGCCTTGGTGTGCGGGTCCTGAGGGGGCAACGGCAGGATGATGGGATGGGCTCTCCCTCCCCTGGCACTGCCTGGGATGGGGCTGAGAGGGGGCAGAGGCAGGGATCTCTGCATCCTTACAGCTGTCCGTGTCGTTGGCCACGGCGATGATGCCCATGGGCTGCTGGGGGATGTCAACACGCAGGAGCTTCATGTCCGTGCCCACGTACTTGTTGGCTCGCTGCACAGCCCTGCGCACCCAGTCCGTCCAGAAGATGTAATCCCCATAGACAGCCAGGCCAAAGGGGTGCACAGGCTCTGATTTCAGGATCACCTGTGGGCCATGGACAACACCATGAGCACAAGGGAAGCCAAACCAAAGGCAGCCTGTCCCTGTGTGTCCCCTGTGCCCTTGGACATCGCACCAGCCCCATCCCTGCACTCACGTGGCGGTGGGAGCCGTCGTATTCACAGCGCTCGATTTTGTCCAGTGTGGCATCAGAGAAGTAGATCTTCTCAGCCTTGTGGTCAATGGCCAGCCCATTGGGTGTCCGTATGTCCTGGTCAATGATGATGAGGACGTTGGCACCAGAGAGGGTGGCACGCATGATGCTGGGGTGCTGCTCATTCCAGTTGGTCCAGAACATCAGGCTGGAAGGGGAGAGACACACAATGGCTTTACAACCCCAACTCTCTGCCACGTCCACATTGGCTCAGCACACCCCTCTGCTGTGGGGCTTCCAGGGACTTTAGGGTGGATGGGATGTTGTGGGGTGGGAAAGGGACAAATGAGGCCATTGCAGCCAGCTGGGAAACGTGGTACCCCATGGAATCAGTCAGGCAGAGAAGGGGACGGGACTTTGGGATGCTGAATGATGTATGGGGACCTTTCCCCCATGGGGCCAATACTCTCTGTGCTGGGAGCCAGCGCTTCCACCCCACTGAAGGGGTGTCCTGGATGCTGGCCCTATGGACCACACATGGACACTCACTTCTGGCACTCATCCAGCACGAAGGCACGGGGGTGATCGTCCCCTGACATGGTGATCACTGTCTCCCTCTCGAAGGCGCCCAAGCGGCTCTGGTCCACGGTGTGGCGGGTGATGGTGGAGGTGGTGTAGCTCGTCCAGTACAGCGTGTCCCAGCCGCGGTGGTACGCCAGCCCCTCCACCGAGCCCACGTCTGCAAGGTGGGGTACAGGCCAGGGGCACATCAGCCACTGATGGCCATGACACCCGGATGCATCTTCTTTGGCAGCCTTCGAAATGCACCTCCCTCAGAGGCTGCTTTAACTTCACCTGACTGAGCTGCGTCTGTCCTAAGGGGTGAGATGGGACCCCCCCATCTCATCGAGGAGCCTCCTGGGCTTTACCAACCCAGCAATGACACTTCCTTAAAGGAAGGCTGAGCAACGTTCACCAGTGACAAAACGAGGGCTTGAACTCGTGCTCTGCCCATCAGCCCTGCACTGGCCAGTCCTGGTCCTCCTGTCCCCACAGCATCCGCCCTGGGAAGGGGAAGGTTCTCCCTCTGCCAAGGGAGAGCTGAGACCCAGAGGCACAACGTGACAAGACAAAGACTTGTGGCCAAGCAGGGATCCTTTGCTCCCAGGCCAGGAGCTTGAACTGCTCACCCATCCTTCCCCAGTAACGACCAGCAAAAGGCTCGATGCCCCAGCTGCGAGAGCTGGGCCCTGCCCTCCCTCTCTCGGTGACAGCAGCCATCCCAAGTGCCGAATGCAAACACCCTCATTAGCAAGCACATCTATAACCCTTGCTGGAGATGCTCCCCAGTGGCAGAGCAGATGCGGGCTCCCCAGCTGCTGCGGGAGCCAACGCAACCATCTGAGCGCAGAGAGAGGCTGGAGGTGAGGACGGGGCAAGGTTGGCTCAGGCTCGACGGCTCTGCCTTGGAAGTCAAACGCAGCCACGGAGCAGCTCCCAGGTTTGCTGCAGTGCCTTGCTCCCAGAGCAGCGCCTGCCCACGTGCGCGCCTCAGCCTCGTGATGCGCTCTGCGTGCCAGAACAAGCTCTGCAAGGCTGCTCCTGACGCCTGCCTCCGCCACCACAGGCTCGAGGCGAGAGCTCGCAGCTGAACCCTCCACATCTACCGCTCCGAACGCCTCCGAACACCAAAACACATCGATTTTGGGGGAGGAAAGGGGGGAGTTCAGGATGGGGAGAGCGCAAAGGAGGGGTGCGAGGGCTCAAAGAGCGCTGCGACACTCACTCTCCACGATGGTCTTGCGCCCGGTGCCGTCGTCGTTGATCTGCTGGATGTTGCCGAAGTGGATGTCGCTGTAGAAGATGCGGTTGCTGCCCTTGGAGCCGTAGCGGTAGTCGAAGGCCAAGGCAATGACGTTCTTCATGTGCTCGGCATCCTCGAAGGGCTTGATGGGCGCGTTGAGGTTGTTCTCGTCTGATAGGTGGATGCTCTTGAGGATGGTGCGCTCCGAGTACAGCAGGTATCCATCGTAGTCGCGGCAGCTCACCCCGTCCTCGGACAGCATGCCATGGGCACAGGCACACGTCCTCTGCCCATTGCCACGGAAGAGGCAGAGCTGCTGGCAGCCCCCATTGTTCTGAGCACAGATGTTGGTGCCTGGGGAGGAAAAGGGGCATCGTTGGAGGCTCCGTGTAGGATGCTCCCGCTCAGCCGCTATTCCCTGCTCCCCCATGCCCAGAGGAAGCTGACCCCCGGCTCCCGCACGCACCCTTCTGCCTGGCCCGGTTGAAGACTTTGATGTCCTTGAGCTGCACGCCGATCCCTGTCCGCAGGGACACCGACTCGGTGGCGTTGTCCTTGTTGCCTCTTTTGATGGAGCCATTCGCATGAGTCCTAAAGAAAGGATGGAGCCACTGAGAGACCGACATGGGGCCAAACCCAGCAGCACCCTAAGGTGGGACCCATAGCACCCACCTTCCGAGGCACCCCAACACCACCGCATCCCTTGGGCCCCGTACCTATCGCTCCAGTAAATGTACTCCTCAAAGACAGACACGGAGAACATGTCCATGTTGTTGCTGGACAGAACAACCTCTCGGTTTTCACCCGTCTCCAGGTCAATCCGTTCTATCTTGTCTGTCCGGGCATCGCACCAGTAAAGCTTTCCATCCTGAGGAGATGAGAAAGCAGCTGAATCAGCAACGGAGCAGTGCTTTGGGGTGGCACAAAGGAACCCTCTGCATCTCCCACCACAGAGTTCCTTTGGAACAGCCCCCCCGGAACTGGAGAGGAGCCCCCATGGCCCTGGCAAAGCCGTGTCCCACCAGCAGGACATGGCTTTAGGGACCTCTGCACACACTGTACCTCGTAGTCGACGGATATCCCATTGGGCCAACTGATGCTGACGTTAACCAGCACCATCCTCTCGGTGCCATCCAGGCGTGAGCGTTCGATGCGGGGATACTGCCCCCACTCCGTCCAGAACAGGTACCTGCAGGGGACAGCACGGATGTGACCAAGGGGCTGGCCAGAACCAGCATCCTCGGGCCTTTGGGACAAACACTTCTCCCCCTCATTCCTCCACACCAGATCCCTGCTGCTCTGCCAGGATCCCACGTGCTTGCAGGGAAAGGAGCCCCGCATCCAGCTGGATGCAGCCCAGAAAGCAGGCACAGACATCCCACGTCCTCCATCCTTCCCCCGATCCAAACAACTCCCCTCTCCCTGTGAGTGGCCAAAGCTGGAGCTGCAGCGTCTCACCCCTTCTCTGGATGGACCGTGATGGCCCGCGGCTTGTCCAGCCCTTGTGAGATGACCACGTAGCGGAAGGACCCGTTCAACCTGGCCACCTCGATCACATCAAAGCCCTGGTCGGTCCAGTAGATGTTTCCTGCAGAGAGGGGTTGGTGAACGCCACCATGAGCCCCGTTCTCATCCATTCCTCCCCGCTCCAGAGCCCCATCTCACCGGCGATCCAGTCCACAGCGATGCCCTCCACACGGCCAATGCCATTGGTGACCACGTCCTCCCTCCACGTCTGGTCCCGCTTGGCCCTGCTAATGGTGCTCAGACCCATGTCCACCCAGTAAATGGTGTCGTTCTCTGCCAGGCAGGAGAGTGGGTGTCAGTGACCACCTCTGGCTCACCCCAAACGCAGCACAGACCCTAAGGCCCCAGTGTGAGGACCTGAATCCCTCCCTCACCCAAAGCTGCTGAGGGCAGATGCTGTAGGACAGAGGAAGATCTGGGGATGGGCCCCTCATACACCCCAGCCTCTCCAGCCCCACTGTCCCGCTCCCAGCCCCTGCATCACCTGCATGGAAGTCGATCCCCACTGCCAAGGAGGTTCCTGACACAGGCACGAGAGCATCCGACTTGTCATTGGGGTCCAGGGGAATGCCTCGGATCCCTTCATGGACCGAATACAGGAGGAAGGAGCCAACACCTGTGACACAGATGGCAGGGGGTGATGCTCACAGGGGCAGCGCTGTGGTTTCTCCAGGAGGGAGGGATGCTCCTGCACGGTGGGGACTAACGAGGATGAGCATAAGGAGGAAAAGGGTGGCTTTCACTGCCACGCTGGGCAGCGGGAGGGATGGCAAACCCTAGGGGAAGAGGGCAGGGAATAGAGTCTGGGATGAGGTTGCGGATGGCTGGGGCAGGAACACAATGAACGGGCTCAAAGCCCTTCCCTGCCCAGCTCTGCGAAGGGGCTGTGTCCCAGCAAGCCCTGTCCTGGACCCCCTGGATGCTGCAAACCCCTTGTTCAGGGGGTTCTGGCCCCCGCAGGACACAAGCAAGGCACGAGCAAAGCCTCTCTGCAGAGCACTGGCAAAGGCTCTGCGCCGCATCTGGGTCAGGGCAGTGCTTGTTATTCAGACCCTGCCCTGACCCAGATGGTGCAGCAGCTCTGCCAGCGCCCTCCGAAACACCAAGAACATTCTGCACACAAACAGCCTTTGAGAGGCCCTGGCAGTGACCAGGCTCTTCCCTCCCAAGGGAGATGATGGCAAAGCTGGCAGGGAATGGGGATCTGCAGAGCAAACGCCTCCCAGCCCCATTCCCAGAGACCCAAACAGGGAAGTTCAGGTTGGATGTAAGGAAGTTCTTTACTGTGAGGGTGGTGGGGCGCTGGAATGGGCTGCCCAGGGAAGCTGTGAGTGCTCCATCCCTGGCAGTGTTCAAGGCCAGGTTGGGCAGAGCCTTGGGCGACCTGGTCGAGGGTGGTCCTCTCGGTTGGAACTGGATGATCCTCTCCAACCCAAACCGTTCTATGGCTCTGACTCCATGGCGGCACAGCGCCATGCGGCACGGCAGCAGGCATGGGGGGGTCTCTGCGCTCACCTTCACAGGACTGCTGCCCGCTCTTCAGGCTGTAGCCCGCAGTGCACATGCAGGACCGGGAGGTCTCGGACGTGGGGAGGCAGAGCTGGGAGCAGTCCCCGTTGTTTTGGCTGCAGGGGTTGGTTCCAGCTGCCGTGGGGAGAGAAGGGGTTGAGGATGGGCTCAGACAACCACCAGGTCACCGTGGTCCAGCTCTGGCCCCTCCTGGTACCCTGGCCACTGCACAGCCCGGTGCTCACCTTGCTGGATGCTCTCGTCGTACACCTTCATGTGCATCACCAGCGTGGTGCTGTTGCGCAGCACCCTCACCTCCGTCCCGTCCTTCTTGTTGCAGGTACCCATCCTCTCGGAGGCCTGGTCAGCCCACCAGAGCTTGTCGCCTGGGAGGAGAAGACAGGAACATGCAGCAGCTTTCCCCCATCCCCTCCCACCCCAGGAGCAAAGAGCAGTGGATCCACATGGATTTACAGCCTGGAGAAAGGGGCCTGAACTCAGCCTTTGGTGCAGAAGCATCCCCTGCACTGCTGATGAGGTGGCCATGAGCAGCCTGTGCTTGGGCAGGGCCAGGAAAGGGTTTCATGAATGGAACCCATCACCCTGCCAGCTCTCACCCATGATGGCCAGGGCAGTCGCCTTGCTCAGCTGGCTCTTGATGGACTCGATCACCTCCAGGTTGCTGCCGTCCAGGTTGCATCTATTGATGGTGCCGTTGCCAGAGCTGATCCAGTACAGCTTGCTCTCGGGGTAGTCAATGGCCAGTCCTAGGAAGCAAAGAACCATCAATGTCCAGCACGTGGGGACCATCCATCACCAGGTGGGAGGCGGGATGATGGCAGAGAAGATAGGGTGATGCAGAGACCAGGCTCACGGGATCAGGGTTACCCAGCACAAACCAGCTGCCAACCCCTATGGAGCTCAAGGCTTTTTGGGCCAGGTAGGGTACGGTGGGGTGGTACTGGGGGTGTGGGGGGGGGGGTCCGTACCAACAGGCCCTTTCTGGTTGGTGAAGAGCAGAGTGCGGTTGCTGCCGTCCATGTTGGCCACGCTGATGTTGTCCCCGTCTGTCCAGTAAATCTTCCTGTTCCAGTGAGGGAACATTGAGCACAGTGGCCCCCATGCAGCTCTGCTGCCTGCCCCCCCCAGCCCTCCTTGCCCTCCATCCCTCTCCCCTCTCACTGCAGAGCCCTGCAGCATCCCCACTGGTGCTGGACCGGTGCAGCCAGGCTGGCGTGCACAGGAACACAGCTTCTGCTGCTGACAACCCCGCACAGCCCCCGGCTCCTCTCACACACCTCCTACACGCTCTGACACATCGGGAGAGCATCCTGCTCCCTGCACCTCCACACGCGTGTGCACACGTGTGCCTGCGCTTACACCTCCTCCTGCGCCCACAGCCCTGGCCTGACCCCCCCCCCAAGTCTGCAGCACCACTTACCCCTGCAGGGGGTGAACCACCAGGCAATGAGGCTTGTCCAGCCCCTGGATCACTGCGTTCTTGAAGGAGCCATCCAGCCGAGCCACGTTGATCTGCTTCTTGTTGGCATCGTAGCTGGTCCAGAAGAGGTTTCTAGAAACCCAATCCACGGAGAGGCCGTGGGCATTGGGCAGGTCTGAAAGGGAACGGAGAAAGGAGACTTGTTAGCAGTGAGCACGGGGCTGGGATGCTGCTCAGATGAAGAGAAAGGGCCGATCCCATTGAGCCAAAGCCTCTGCCCTGCTCTGATGGGGCGATGCTCATCCGCACCCACCCGCAGAGACGACGGTCTCCACACCGGTGCCGTTGATGAAGGCTCTCTTGATGGTCTGGGTGCGGACATCAGACCAGTAAATGCGCTGCTCCAGAGCATCGTAGTCCACCACGGTGACGTTGTCGATGTCAGGCACCGTGAAGGAGATGATGTAGTTGTAATAGGGGTTGTCGATGTCCACGCCGCGGATCTCCATCTGCCGTGCGTACAGCAGGAACTTCTTGAACTCTGGCGACGAGGACAAGAGGGGTGGTTGTGGGACGTGGTCTGCAGGGGAGCTCCAAAGCACCCACACCCCCCTCCTCACCCCATGGTGGCCTGGACAGACCCTTACCATAGCAGGTCACGTTGTCCTTGTCCAGCTTCATGAGGTGGGGACAGGCACAGGACAACGTGCGGTTGTAGTTGATGAGGCAGAGGTGGGAACACGGCCCTTTGCCCCCATTGGCTTCACAGGGATTGGGAGCTGCAAAGGGGGTAAGACTCAGCGATGTCCCTATTCCATGGGGCCCTAAAGAGCTGCAGAACCCCCCCGACCTCAGCCTGCCCCATGGAGGAGCTTGGACCGCTCAGCATCATCACCCCAGAACACCCCTTTTGCTCTCCCCACTCTCCCCACAGCCCATCCCCTTGCCTGTGCCCCCCCCCAGGGCTCACCCAGGGGCTGCCGGGAGGGGTGATAGACCTGCAGGTCGAAAGGCTGTGTGTTGGTCCTCTGCACCACCGTCACGTTGTGCCCCGTCCACTTGTTGGCCTTGGCCAGCGTGTTGGTGCGCCAGTCGGTCCAGTAGACCTCCCCTCCGTACAGGGTGACGGCGAAGGGATGCGACAGGTACTCGTGTCCCCGCAGCACCTCGATGTGCCCCGTCCCATCGTATAGGGCGGAATAGATGGCGTCTGACCTGTGCACAGCAGAGCCAAGCACAGGTCTGTAACCCCAAAGGGTTGAAGCAGCCGCCTCCTCGGCTCTGTTTAATGCTGCGGAGGAGGAGGAGGATTTACACCAGTGATGAGAGCCCCCGCAGAGGAGAAAACCCAGAGCAAAGGCTGGGACGTGCTGCAGACACAAACAGACCCCACAGAGCAAAGCCTTCTGCTCCCAGCCCAGCAGTCAAATGGCAGCACAACACAGGAGCAATGGGGAAGGAGCTGTGAGGGCCGGGCCCCAGAGGGGACGGGAGCTGTGGGGCACTGCCCTGGTCCTACCTGGCGTCAATCCAGAGGATGCGCTTCTCCAGGTAGTCCACAGTGAGCCCATTGGGCCACCCTCCAGAGCCCGTCTCCTTGTGGATGGTGCGCCGGCCCGCGCCGCTCATGGAGGCAGCCTCAATGCGGGGCAGGCTGGCATCCCAGTCTGTCCAGAACAGGATCCTGCAGGGAACAGCGAGCAGGGACTGTCAGCACAGGGCCGAGCTCTGCTCCCGAGCCTCCGGTGGGATGTGCGCCCAAGCCTGGCCTCACACCACAACGATGCTTGCCCTGGGGACCGAGGGCCGCTCCTGCCTTACCCATAGCGAGGGTCCAGGGCGATGGCGCGGGGATGCTCGATGTCCCCAGCCAGCAGCGTGGTGCGCATGGTGCCGTCCAGCTTGGCCACCTCGATCTGGTCCAGGTTGCTCTCCACCCAGTAGATGTTGCCGGCGATCCAGTCCACAGCCAGCCCCTCTGGGGTGGCCAGCCCGTACTGTATGACCACCTCGAAGCTGGTCAGAGCTGTGGGGCACAGCACCAGGCAGGATCAGGTTGGGGCCTCTCCCCCCACCACTGTCACACCCCGCTCCTGAACAGCTCCATAGGGGTCTGCTTCATCCCCAAATGGGGCCTGAACCCCAAAGGGCTCAGCCCCACATCCGCGGTCCTGGCTGGGCTCTTGCTGCCCCAGTGCAGGCATCCCCTCCCATTGCTCTGCAGCACTGATGGGGAGGGGGCCTGGCTTTGTGCTCGCAGCTGCTGGGCTGCAATTACCATGGGGGAAGTGCTGGGAATTCTAATTAACTCCTACATAATGAGCAGCTTCAGAGAGCACAACAGGACCGCTACAGGGGCTGTGGACTCCAGTAGCTGCACCATTGCAGGGTGCCAAGGAGTCATGGACAGCAGCCAATCCCAACCTGCATCCCTGCCCTCCCATCCATCTGGTCCCCACCAGCTTCCTCCATGCCCCCCCCAGCTACGCACCCCCATTCTCGAGCAGTTTTCCCCTGTAGATCTTGTCCTCCACCACGTCGGTCCAGTACAGCGAGCTCTGGTTGAGGTGGAAGTCCAGGGCGATGGTGTTGCGCAGCCCGGGGACCAGGACGCTGTAGTCACCGCGGTGCAGGTCAATCCTGCGGATCTCGTGGCGGTTCGAGAAGATGATGAACGGCTTGAAGGGGTCTGGGGGAGCAGGGAAGGGTCAGAAGCAGGGCACGGACCCTGTCTCCTGGTCCCAGCTCCATCTACTGCCCTGCACGGTAAAGGGATGCTCGTGCCAGGCGCAGACAGAGAAGGGTCTGCTCTCCCCCAGGACCTGATGCTGCTGCCTTGAAGAGCAAGGGGAGGACACCCCCATCCCCTGCATCCCCCCTGCACGCACCCAGGCTGCGGCAGCTCTCTCCATCAGGCTCCAGCATCCAGCCCTCGTAGCAGGAGCACTTGACGTTGTACTTGTCCTGCTCGCACTTCTGGCTGCACTTGAGGTGCTTGGCACAGTAGCTCTGGATCTGGCAGGTCTTGTTGTCCGAGCCCAGCTCCATCCCCAGCGGACAGGAGCAGACGATGCCCTCGCCCGGGGCCACGGTGCAGTTGTGGCTGCAGCCGCCGTTGTTGAGGGAGCACTGGTCTATGGGGAGAGGATGCGCTCGTCAGGTCCCTGTTGGGGAGCCCCAGTGCCGCAGCGCCCGGCTCCGCACCCACTCACCGCAGAGCTCGCCCTCATCGGAGCCGTCCCCGCAGTCGTCGGAGCCGTCGCAGAGCTTCTCGGGGGGCAGGCAGATGGAGGTGTTGTTGGCACAGGTATGGGAGGGGGGTTTGCACACCAGCGACTCGCAGTTCTCCTCGTCCGAGTTGTCCTCGCAGTCGCTGTCCCCGTCGCAGACCCAGGCCTTGCTGATGCAGCGGGCTGCCAAGGGGCACAGAGGCAGGGGTGATGTTGTTTAGAACCATAGCATGGTTTGGGTTAGAAAGGACCTTAAAGCTCATCCAGTTCCAAACCCTTGCCACGGGCAGGGACACCTCACACTAGAGCAGGATGCTCCAAGCCGCATCCAACCTGGCCTTGAACACTGCCACGGATGGAGCATATAGCACTCTCTGGGCAAACTGTGCACCAGTGCATCACCACCCTTACAGTAAAGAACTTCTTCCTTATCTCCAACTTGAACTTCCCCTGTTTCAGTTCAAACCCATCACCCCTTGTCCCATCACTGCAGTCCCCGCTGAAGACAAAGCACACTGAGCTGGTGCCCCTCCACTACTACCCCTGTCCCCATTGAGGCCGGCCCAGACGGCGGCAGTGATTTCCCCCCATCCCATGTGCCCCCACCTGAGTCCTTGCAGCCAAACTTGACATTGGGGTCGCAGGCATGGGTGACCCCCTCGCAGTTCTTCTCATCGCTGGAGTCCATGCAGTCCGTGTCGCCATCGCAGCGCCAGCGCATGGGGATGCAGAGCCCGTCCAGCCGGCACTGGAACTCATCAGTGTGGCAGCCCCCGGGTGGGCGCGTGGCTATGGGGGGGGGACACATACACCCACTCACTGCTTTTGCCCCCCAGGAGCTGCAAACTGGAGGGGGGGGTCAGGCATTGAAAGCATTGGGGGCACCCGGAGATGCAGGAGTGGGATATGTGGGTGGGCAGAGGATGCTGCACAACTCCCTCCCTGGAAGCGCTTAGGCAGGATGACAGCAGAGCTGATGCGGCACCTGGTCCATCCCCATGGGACTCACCCTGGTTGGTGCAGTTGGCGTGAGTCTCGTCGCTGTAGTCCCCACAGTCGTTGTCCCCATCGCAGGTCCAGTGCACGGGGATGCAGCGCCCGCTGTTGCACTTGAACTGGTTGCTGGAGCAGGAGTGGCTGCAGCCCGCCTCGTCGCTGTTATCCCCACAGTCATTGTCTGCAGAGGGAAAAGGGAGCAGGAACGGGCTCAGAGGGTGCTCAGGAGGGAGGGTTGGTGGAGGCACAGCAGGAGGGAGGAAGGCAGAGACCCCCCTCCTGCCCCAGGAGGCAGCCAGGGGAAGCGGGGGGAACAGCAGGGATGGGGATGGACCACACCGACAGACAGGACATGGGGTGATGGGCAGCCCCTCGGTGCTGGACCCCCATCAGAGAGGTCCCGGCCCCCCACCTCCCACCACAGCACCAGCGGAGCACATAGAAAATGAGACACAGAAACTGCATAGATCAGCCATGTACCTGGGGGGGCACCAGCAGCACGGGGACGGCTCTGCTCCACGGGGGAGCGGAGCTGGGTGATGGTGCTCTCCTGTACGGAGCGCATCCATGGGGAGGTGGGGCTGGAACGGCCAATTGGGGGGGTTTCTCTTGCCTGGAGGAACCCCCATCACCCTCTGATGGGCAAGAGGGGGCTTTAGTCTGATAGTGCTGGACTATGGCAATGCGGCCCCTCTGCCTGCCCCGCACAAGGCAAGGGACTGGCCTGGCTTATTGGGGTTCTGCTCCATGGCAGATGCCTTGCATGGGCTTGGAAAAGAGCCTTTGCCTCACGATGCCTCTCCCTCCCCTGCACTGGAGAGCTTGTGATGGGCACGGGGGTGATGGCACTGGTGATGCTGTCGTAGCTTCACCATCCCCAGCTCCAGCAGCTTTGCTCCCTGGTACCCAGTACAGGGGCATCACCAGTGTCTGGAGCAGCAGCCCATGGAGGGGTCAGGTTTGGGGGTTGCTTGGGGCCAGGTTGGGGGGGTTCTGGTGCATGTTGATCTATGCACTAACCGGTAGGCTTTGGACAGTTCTTTTCGTCAGAGCCATCCCCACAATCTTTTTCTGAAACACAGAACCAACCAAGACAGGAGAGTGGGCACGATGACAAAGGAAACACCAACAGCACACGCACAGAGGGCTGGCCCCAGACCAGCGCTGACACCGGGACATGAACACTGACATGGAAGAGGGACACACACAGAGGGGCTGCACAGGCACCCGAGCGGCCCGGGCAGGCGAGAGCAGACGCAGGTGCCCGGTGGGATGCTCCACGCATTGGTTCCTACGGCTGCCAGCACTGGGGGGGTCCCTGCGGTGGCTCGGAGCTGGGGCTGCCCATGCAGCTCCCTGCTGACCCCCGGCACCAGCAGCTCTGAATGGTTCTCACCTGCTCCGGAGCCATCGATTAAACCTAAGGAGGCAGAGCTGCTGGAATAAACCTGTGGGGAGGGAAAGCAGCCTCGGGGCAAACCCTCCCTCCCCGCCTGGCCTTGGAAGCAGATGTGAGGCCAGATGTGAGCTCACTGGGAGACCTCTCCTGCCTTCCCTGGGGCTACAGGCTCTGGCTGAGCAGCACAGGCTGCTCCACACTCATCCCAAACACTGGGGCAGAGCCTTGGCCACTTCACAAAGAACACCAAGATCTGCTGCACTGATCCCTGCCAGGCTGCGCCTGCGGCACCCAAGGAAAACGAGCATGGATGCGGGATGCGGATCCAGCTTCAATTAATGCCTCCTCCCTGCAGGGCATGGGCTCTGCTGTTCAAATGGCCCCTGCAGGACCAGGGCTGGCACCCCTGCGTCTGGTCTCGCCGTGCCCTCGGCCGCAGTGGGGCCGTGGTTCCTCACCGTTATCACACCGCCAGTTGATGTTGATGCAGCGCCCATTGTTGCAGGTGAACTGAGTCAAGGGGAAGCAGGTCGGGTAGGCTGCGGAGGAGGCAGAAGCACCATCAGTGTGTGTGTGTGTGTGTGTGCGTGTGTGTGACCCCTGCATCCCAGCCCTCACGTTCCCAAAGGATGCTCACCGCACGAGGCGGACTCATCGGAGCGGTCCCCGCAGTCATCGTCCAGGTCACACGTCCAGGAGATGGGGATGCAGCGCCCACTGGCACAGGAGAACTGGTTGGGGGAGCAGGTCCGAGCTGGTCCAAGGAAGAGAGACAGAGCTTCAGGAGCTTTGCAAGGGGAAAGGGGGGAACAACACCCCCTGCGAGGCAAAACTGGCTGCAAAGCGGGCAGCACGCAGAGAACACACTGTGTTCAATGGAGGCTGCGGACCAGCACATCAACGTGAGCTCTCCTGCTGCTCCCTAAGGATGAGGCAGGCTCCTCACCCGAGCACGTGGAGTTGGACTCGTCCTCGTTGTTCCCGCAGTCGTTGTCCCCATCGCAGAGCCAGCGGTTGGGGATGCAGCGGTTGTTCTTGCATTTGAAGCGGTCAGAGGGGCACGTGTGCTGGTCTGCAGGGGGGACACAAGCTCAGGACCTGCCTTTCATCCTCCCCCCCCCCATTCCCCTCCACATCTGCTGGCAAGAAAAACTGCGGCAGAAAAAGGCAGGGATGCAGGGACCCTCATCGGCGTTTCCTTCCTCAACTGCTTGAGCCTGCTCCCGTCTTAGAGGTCCTGGCTGCCCGGCCCCACATCTTAACCCAAACCCCACTGCCCCGGGAGCACACAACCCACGCCCCCCCCCACGCAGGAGGCAGCTACGCACGGCAGAGCTCCGGGGCCTCATCGCTGTTGTCCAAGCAGTCGTTGTCCCCATCACACTTCCAGCGCTCCTGGATGCAGCGGTTGTTCTTGCAGGCGAACTCCCCGGGCTGGCACTGCGGAGGGGGGATGTAGGACGGGTTGGCTGGCAAGGGAAAAGCAAAGGGAAGGGATGATGTTAACCCAGGGCAGGGCAGCAGCAAGGACAGTCCTGTGTCCCCAGGCTGGCAGCCCCGAGAGGCACCGGTGCCCATGCACACGATGGAGGAGGCACCCGCACAGCTTCACCCCTCTGCTTTAAGCACGGCCCTGCCCAGAACCCAACCCTCCCCTTCGCTGGCAGCATCCTGCACGGAGATGCCACCACAGATCTCTGCCCGCTCGCATCCTACCCTGGCAGGTCACAGTGTCCGTCCCCAGGATCTGGTCCTCAGCACAGGCACACTGCCGGCCCCGCGGCGTGGCCAGGCACAAGCTGCTGCAGCCCCCGTTGTTGACACGGCACTTGTTGGAGCCCACTGCGGAGGCAAAGCAGGGGTGAGAAGGGGGCTCCAGTCCTAACAGAGCTCCTAACCCTAACCCTAACCGTAACCCTACCCCCAGGACTCCTTCAACAGGCTGCGCAATTTAGAACTCAGTTCATCACGCGAGGCAGCAGGGACCCCTCAGGCTGAACCAGCCAGGAAGGGAAGGGAAGGAAGGAGAGAAAAGGCAGGAGGGGCAGGGGATGAGGGATGGTGATGGACATACAGGCAGGGATACGGACAAAAGGAAGCAAAAAGGGGTGGGGGGCTGCTTAGGTGGGGCAGCCCCCAGTCTCCAGCCCCCCATCTCCTCATGTGGGGCAGGTCCCCACAGCACCAGGCAGATGGTGAGGAGCCCAAAGATAAATGCCCCATCCCTGGCAGTGTTCAAGGCCAGGTTGGATGGGGTTTGGAGCAACCTGCTCTAGTGTGAGCTCTAGTGTGAGCTCTGCAGGGGCTGGAACTGGATGAGCTTTAGGTCCTTTCCAACCCAACCCATTCCCTGGCTCTGCGTGGCCCCAGCACCTTGCTGCTGCTGCGCGTCGTACATCCGGATCTCGAAGATGGGTGGGCGCTCGTTGCGCAGCAGGCTCACCACCTTGGAGGCCTGGTCCAGGCGGTAGATGCTGCCGCTGCGGTACTCGGTCCAGAAGAGGAAGTTGCTGTAGTGGCACAGCCCGAAGGCGTGATTCAGCTCCGGTCCCTCGTACACGATCTGTAGGGGCAGGAGATGGAGGGGCTCGACATTAGCTGGGACCCCACATGGTGGGACAGGGTAAGGGGATAGGAGGATACAAGCAGCAGGGGAGCATGGATGCAGTGGATGCATTCGGGTCATCATCACGGCCCCAGTGCCTGAGAGCCTCCACTTGCCTTCCGCTCGGTGCCGTTGAGATAGACCATCTCGATGCGGTCATAGAAAGCATCCACCCAGTAAAGGATCTTGGCTGGGATGTCCAGGCTCAGCCCATTGGGCCACAGGACAGTCTTGGAGGTGATGAAGACGTTGCGGTTGGAACCATCCATCCAGGCTCTCTCGATCTTGCCCCTCTTGCTGTCCTTAGGATCCTCCTCCCAGTCCGTCCAGTACATCCACCTACCACAGACACGAAGCTGTTCTAGATGCAGACCCAGAGCCCAGCCCACCACCGGTCAGAGCGGACCCTCTGCGGAGGGGTTCTGTGCCCATAGATGGGTCCCAGCCCAATGCAACAGCCCAACAGCCCTCCCAGGCACCCGCACCCATTCAGGGGGTCCACCACGATGGCACGGGGATGGGTCATCTTCCCCTCAATCAGCGTCTTCCGTGTCTGGGCAGCCTTCTCCAGCCGAGCCACGCTGATGGTCTTCTTGGGGCCATCATCCGTCCAGTACAGGTTGTTCCCCATCCAGTCCACAGCGATCCCTTCCACATTATGGATGCCTTTGGGGGAGAAGCAGGAATGGGCGCCCATCACCAGGGTGAGAAGCGGAACCAACAGCCCCCTATGATTAACTCCCATTCGGCACCACCGGATCTCAACTCAAAGCAACAGGGCTGACAGATCCCCCCTCCAGCTCCAGTGCAAGCAGCTCTCCCAGAGGTACAGCAGCCACAGGGAACTGGGCTGGATAAAGCCCCATATGGGAGCATCCTTGGCTGGTTTGCCCCAAGGCAACACAAATGTACTCAGCTGCGGCAGCATGGGGATGGAGCAGCCGCCACACTGACCCCCAAGGACTACGTGGATCCCTATCCCTCCCATCTGACCTGATGGGGAAGGGGACATCCAGGGACAGGGGTCCCTCTCCCACCTCTGCTGGGGCGTGTGCTTGGTACCTGTCTCTCTATAGCAGTCTCCAGCTAAACCCAAACAGCAGCTTCAAACCAGAGCTGGGCAGGAGCGCTGCCACTACACAGGAGGCAATGCCCTGATGGCCGCTGCTACCAGCTCCTGGGGTCTGGGCACGCTGGGGAGGGGCCCTCAGCCACGCACCGTCCTTCAGGATGGTCTCTCGCTCCGTGCCGTCGATCTTCTGCCGCCCGATGAGGTAGCTGGTGGTGTCAGCGAAGTAGATGAAGCCCGTCTCAGCATGGAAGTCCAGCGCACGGGGGTTCATGAGGTTCTCGATGGGGATCATGTGCTCGTCCGGCACCTTGGCCCCCATGTCCATCCCGCGGATGATGCCCGGACGCCCCTTCCCATATACCAGGAAGAGCTCGTGCTCGGGCTCTGCAGGGAGATGGGGAAAGCCATCACCACCAGCCCGGCGTGGGCCTGCAGGGACCACAGAGCCCGGCAGGCAGCCCATAGCTTAGGCCAGGAAGGAAAGGGATGCTCGGAGGGAAGGAACTGCAGAGCTCTGCTTGCCCGCCAGGACTCACTTTTGCAGGACTTCCCATCGCTGCCCAGGCTGAAGCCGGAGCGGCACCGGCAGGTCCGGCTCTTGTGGCTGTTCCCTAGGAGGCAGATATCGGAGCAGCCTCCCGGCTTGCCAAACTGGTCGGGCTCGCAGGCATGGCTCCTCACTGCAACACAGAGCATCACGGATGGGTCCTGCCCAGCCCCGGGGAGCACCCGTGGGTAGGGGACACTGCTCTGCAACCGCTGCGATGTGCAAATGGTCGCATGGATGGGGTGGCTCTTCCCCCCTTGAGCTCCCAACCAGGAGCTGAGCATCGCCAAGGCCAGAGATGGGAAAGGACCTGCGCAAGGTGAAGGATGCAGGAGGTGCAGCCTGTCCCCATCCCCACCCAGCCAGCCCTTGGGACCCAAGCAGCTGCTGTCACCCAGGCTGGGCTCCTACCTGTGGGCTGGCGCCGTTGGTGGTAGATGTGCAGCGCTCCCCCCTTGTCCACCCGCGTCACCACTTGGTACTCGGTGCTGTTGAAGCGGTTGACGCGGATGACGCTGGTTTTCTGCTGGGCGTTGGCGTTGTCAGAGTTGGTGGCATAGAGGTAGTTCTCGAAGACGGTCAGCCCATAGAGGTGCTCGATCTGGGAGGCACCCAGAGGGAATGATGGAGGAGACACGTGCAAAGCCCCTCATCCTGCCCTATGGCCCATGCCCTGCCTCCTCAGGCCAAGCTCAGGCATAGAATCATGGAATGGTTTGGGTTGGAAAGGCCCTTAAAGTCATCCAGTTCCAACCCTCCTGCATGGGGTTGGAACCTCAACCTAGACCATGTCACCCGAGGCCATCCAACTTGGCCTTGAACACTGCCAGGGATGGAGCATTCACAACCTCTCTGTTCAACCCATTCCAGCACCTCACCACCCTCACAATAAAGAACTTCTTCCTTATATCTAACCTAAATATCTACTGGACGTGCCCCCAGGCACACTCCATTGTCAGACCCCAACCTCCCCCTGGCCCCACTCACCAGGATGCCCTGGATGATGGTATGTCTGTTCTTGCCCTCATAGTCCACCACCTCAATATAGTCGAGGTAAGCATCAGCCCAGTACACCAGCCGGTTCACCAGGTCCAAGGTGATGCCGTGCGGGAAGACGATCTTGCTGTCCACCAGCTTGGTGCGGTTCTGCCCGTCCATGTCGCAGCGTTCCACCTTGGGGATCTGCCCGTAGTCGGTGAAGAACACTTTGCTGTGTGAGAAGGGCAAATACAGGAGCTCAGAGCCTGGATGTCACGTTCAGAGAGGGAGGATGCCCCACGTACACGGCCTGTGGACACAGGCACCGTCCTTATACAAGGCCAGGGTCTCCCTCCAGGCTGCTATATGATATGCATTTATAAAACCCACTTTGGGTTTCCTGCTCGATAACATCATCTCTCTTCACCCAGGCAAGGATAAGAGCACCCATCTGGAAAGCAGCAGGAGAGGGGGAGATGTCCCCGTTGCTGCTCCCGTGATTCAGCATCCCAGCTTCCCCACGTGGGATTCTGCAGAGGGGAGCCGTCATCTGACCACAGCACAAGGGGAGCTGCTCAACCCATGCAAGGATCCGACTGTTTCGGTTCCTGAAAGCGAAGCTGTAACCACGCAGCCACAGGATGGAAGCAGCAGCTTGACCTGGTCCATCCCCTCGTAAGCTGGGAACCGCTTCTCCATCAGCATCCCTGCTACCCCTGGATGCAGCAGCTTGACCTGGTCCATCCCCTTGTAAGCTGGGAGTCACTTATCCATCAGCATCCCTGCTACCCCTGGATGCAGCAGCTTGACCTGGTCCATCCCCTTGTAAGCTGGGAGCCGCTTCTCCATCAGCATCCCTGCTACCCCTGGAAGCAGCAGCTTGACCTGGTCCATCCCCTCGTAAGCTGGGAGCCACTTCTATATGAGCATCCCTGCTACCCCTGGATACAGCAGCTTGACCTGGTCCATCCCCTTGTAAGCTGGGAGTCACTTCTCCATCAGCATCCCTGCTACCCCTGGATGCAGCAGCCGGACCCCCCTGACCCGCTCCACCTCCCCACGCTGATGGTGCAGGTCCAGGCAGCAACACTGAGCCCTCCCACCCTCAAGCACATCCCTTACCCCATCGCTGGGTCCAGTGCTATTCCCTTGGGGTTGTAGAGCTCCAGGTCCAGCAGCGTGACGCAGGTGACCCCGTTCTTGTTGCAGACAAAGATCCTGTCGTCGATGTCGTCCACGAAGTAGAAGTTGCCCGTGAGCCAGTCAATGGCCATCTGCTCCACGTCTAGGCCATGGGAGGAGAGGAGAGGTTAGGGAGGGAGGGAGACAGGAGCCCCATGCGTGGTCTCCAAGCCCACCAGGACCCACAAACACAGTGGAGGAGCAAGGTCGCATGAGCCCCAAAGGAGCTGTGATGGGGACGCACAAGGGACCTGCCCTCTCCTCCCTAGGGGGAATGAAAGCATCCCATGGGAATGCCATCTGGAGCAGGGCGCTCTGCAGGGTGGGCACTGGAGGAGGCTGAGCAGCACAGAAGGGAGATGCCATGGAGGTCTGTCCTGGTGCGAGTGCCCCACGAGACCCTGCACACAGCAGCGCCAGCACCGGCTTCACGCCATGGGGAAGGCAGAGCAGGGCTGGGAGCCCCATAGCCAGGCCACCCCAAGCACACTGGGACCCAGACAGCCCCCGAGGAGCGGGGCCAGACGCTGCTATCATCAACCAGAGCAGCAGCTCGGGAGGGAAAACATGAATCAAGCCAGGATGTTTTGCAACGGCCAAGCCCTCCCCTGCTTGCAGGGTGCTATCAAGCCCTTCCTTTGCTGCAGCACCACTGGGTTTTGACGAGACCCAAGGGATGCGCACCCTGGGTTTGGGGGTGCCCTAACACAAGCCGGAACCCCGAGTTATCCGCATCAGCTTGCTGAGCATTTGGTGTCAAGGGATGGGGATGTAACGCCGGCGGCGGTGACCGGCTGGTGCCCAACTGCCCTCCCTTGCGGAAGGGTGAGGCCGCGGCGCCCGCAGCCACCACCCAGCATGATGCATCTCATAAAAACAAGTGGAAACAGCCAGAGCCAAGGACTTAGCATCACATCAGCAGAGCTGAAAGGCAGCACGGGGCTTGCTCTATGCTGCCCAATGAGGCAGCGCTGGTGACGGGGCCAGCACAAAGCTGGGGCTCCTGCTCCAAGCAGGGACCCCCTGGCCCGGCTGGCGATGGAGGGGCAGAGATGCAGGCGCTGAGCTCTGCTGCTGGGATGGGGCTGCCTGAGTCACGCTCCCTGGACCAGCGCCTGCCCCCCCCAGCCCCGGTTCACCCCCGGCCGCGTGCGCGGCGCTGTTCCGGCAAAGGGATGTGCAAGAACTCCCCCAAACGCAGGTCTTGGCCGGCGCCTGCGGGGCTGAGTCAGAGTCACAGGACCAGGGAAGGGATCCAAGCAGGGCTGGACCGGGAGCACCCGGCGGGATGAAGCAGAGGCCCTCGCCCCCCCCCATGCACAGGGATGCGGATCCCCCCCCCCCCGGCCATCGCTGCCCCATCAATAGCACCTTGGTTCTCCTTTGCCACCACTCTCCCTTCCCAAAGCATCACGGGGCTGCTGCCACCTCACCGGCCACAGCCCCCAGAGGCAGAGCCCCATCCAACAGGGCACAAGTTCACCCACACGGCTCTCGAGGGGGGAAAACGGCCAAAACAAGCTCTAAGTCTCCAGAATCTCACTTCCTGGGGCCCGTGGCTCCCTTCACACCCCTCTGCACCGTTGCCTCTTGCCATCAGAGGGTCCTGAGCCGCGGGGCCGGGGCGCTGGGGGTGATGCAAGCACTTGCTCTTCTCCCAGGCTGTATTTTTGCAGCTGGAAAGCATTTCCCTCCTCAAAGGCTTTTGTTTTGCGGCTTGCTCCTTCTCTCCCTGCTCACCATCCTCCCCTCCGCTTTGCAGGAGCCAGGGGGTTATATTATCGTTGTCATTATCATCATCATCATCATCACCATTATTATTATTATCATTCTTTTCAGCTCTTTCTTGCAGCTCAACCTGGATTCCCTCTTGAGCCCTCAACAGAAGCTAACGTACCAAACACCTATTTTGGACCCCTCACGTTTAGCCCACAGCGAGCTCTCCCCTCCTTCACCCCTTGGCTTTGGAGACGAGGCATCCCCCCCACCCCAGCCACCCATGACCAGCAAGACAAGGGACACCAGCAGGGACAGGAGGGATCCTACGAAGCAAGAAGATGGGGAGAGTGGGGGAACAGCTCCCAGCAGCAGAGGGGCTGGCAAATGCTTCCTCCCCATCAATCCCCATCCCGGAGTCTTCCTCCTTGCTCAACCGGGGCTGGGCGTTGCAGGCGTTGCAACACAGCCAGGACTCGTTTCCCAAGTCCTGTTTGTTGGCTTGTGTTTGAGAACGGGCTCGTGGGGGCAGAGACCAGGGAATGGCAACTTCCAAGGCTCTTGCTGGAAGACCAATCTCTGCGGTCCAGGACAAGGCTGCTTGGAGCGAGCTTTGACCTTCCTTGTTTGGAGAGGGCAGAGCAGGGGAGGACCGAGGGGAAGCAGGAGCACTGCAAAGTTCATCCTCAAGCAGCGCATTGCTCAACCAGGGCGGGCTGGCAACGGCAGCAAACCCCGAATCCCACCCGCGCAGATGTTTCCTGGCTTCACGCTCACCACGCAGCCGCTTATCCCTGCCCGAGCTTTTGCTGAGGTCCCTGCCGCAGAATCATCCCTGAGCTTGGATCTTCCTTCTCATGGCCACCAGCGCAAGGAGCTGGAGCCGGATGGATGGAGAAGGCTCCTGGGTGTCCCTTCCAGCCCAGACTCCTCTTACAGCGGGTCGAGGCCTGTCATAGCACTACCAGCACACCTTTAGGGACAGTAACAGCCCCAAGAGGCACCGAAGCATCCAGCCTCCACTCAAGGAGCTCTTGGCTCCATCAGCTCTCCCCTGGCACTCTCAGCAACAACATTTCCCCCCTTCCCAACCCCAGTTTCACCCTGTGCTTGAAGGGGGGCTGTGAGCATCTTATCCTGCTCAAAAGAGCTCCTTGATCCAAAGGGATCATCACCTCCACAGAGGTTCTCCCTCCTTTAACCCGAGGCCAAAGAGCATCGGATTCACCCCAGGAGCAGGGAAGCACGGCAAGGCTGTGGGTTTCTTTGGGGAAGGAGCTTTGCTGAGCCAGCACATAACTCAGCTCCAGCATGAATCAGTTGTTGTGCAGTCTGCAAATACATCAATTGTGGCCTGACACGAGGAGGAAGGAAACGCGCAATCTTCTCCCCGACTCAAAAACACGGATTTCAACACAGTTCCGAAACAGCTGCCATCGGGATGCGTGCGGCTCGGCAGCAAAGCAGGGGGGCTCTTGCACAGCAAAGTGTGGAAGTGAAACCACCTTTAGTGGGGAAGGTGCAAAGGGCTTGGAAATAAGCGCTTGGTGCTGCTGAAGGTCCCCATCCTGCTGAGGTGCGTTTCCCTCCTTGCCCAAGCACATGGATAGAAGCTGTGGCTGAGCCATCCATGGCAGTGCTCAAGGCCAGGTTGGATGGGGCTTGGAGCAAGCTGCTCTAGTGTGTGGTGTCTCTGCCCATGGCAAGGCTTGGAGCTGGATGGGCTTTAAGGTCCCTTCCGACACAAACCATTCCATGACTCTATGAAACACTGAGCTCTGCTGATGCCGTTTCACGTTGCTTTTAAATAAAGAACATTTATGCCCAAGTGCATCCACTATGAACAGCCCCCAGGGGTTTTTCACCTGTAGTGGGTAAGTCCTAACACAAGCCCCAGCAGTGAACAAGCGCCTGAGTCACTGGGCTGCAGTGACCTGCACAGAGACAACCACGCAGTCCCAAGCAGAAGATGCACCAGTGGGTACCACATTGGAGCCAGGCATCCTCCTGCTCCTGGCAAAGCCACGTGAGCCCAAAGGGGCAAGGGGGGTCCAATGTGGCACCCAGCACCATGCGAGCGGCTCCTGCGGAAAAGCAGCCTGGAAAAGCTGCCGCATGTTCCGCTTCCAAACCGCCTCCAGAAGAGGAGCGGAGGCTCGTCAGGAATGCGGTCCCCAGGGCTCTGCAAATACATTGGTTTCCTACTTTCCTTTTTACACGGAATGATCCGTTCGCTGCATTTACATAATACCATAATCCGGAGGAATTTCTGCCTCTTCCCTCCGCAGACATCCCTTCTCCCCCCTCCGGAGAACAAGACCGTCTCTGTGACGGCAACGTGCTCCATGGATAAACACTGCTCCTGGGGACAATTTGCCTTAATTAGAAGTATGTTAACAGGACAGGCACGAAGACAAACTCCAGCCCCGCAGCGATGGACGGGCACCCTGCATCCCTCGAGGGACCAGCAACAGACACCTTCTTGTGCAAGGAGCCACCAGCTTCCATAGGGAAAGCAGGGACAGGGGCCAGGGCAGCCGCCGCCATCACGTCAGCCTTGGTGCCTTAGAAAAGCAGGCTAAAAACCAACCCAATTTAAACCCCCTCTTGTTAAGCTGAGGAGGAACCGCTGGGTGGAAGCCGGTGGCCCATGTCCAGGATGTCTGACTCGATGCTCAGAAGGATCCCTGCGGCCTCTGCCCCAGCCAAACCTCCCCAGGAGGTAAAACCAGCCCCATGGGCTGACATGGGATGGAAGGTACCAGAGCATCACCCTTCCCCACGGACCTCCGCGTTGGCCAGCCAGGGCGGCATCGCAGCACATCCCAAAGGGAACACGCAGGGGCCACTGGCGCATCCCCAGCGCCGGGCTCAGCCCCACAGTATCCCTGCACGAGCCCGGCTGCGGCACCGGAGGTGGGAAGAGCAGGGACAGAGCTGGAGCCGCATGGAGGGCAGCCAAGGGACCGCTAATTACTGTGCCTTAATGAGACCATTCCACTGGCAAGAATACTCAGCCGAGGCCGAGGGAGGGCCAGGGCACTTGGCTTCCTTCTGGGTGAGAGGAGACAGACACAGGCTCAACGGGAACACAGGGAACTGCCATTGGAAAGACAGAGGTTGGGGGGAAGAAAGCAAGAACGGGGCCAGTCTGACCCCAGCAATGGCTCAGCATCACCATGAACCCAGCGTGAGGCAGGCAGATGTCCACACAGCGTCCATCTAAAACCATCCCTATCCCTGTGCCCGAGAGGATCCCGGTGCCTCAGACCATTCGCTTCAGCCCTCAACAGTTAAAAAAGGCAAAAAAGGAAGGAGTCAGCAGATGAAGTTACCAATCATCCCGCTTTCTTGCCAAGCAAGCTCGCATCGGAGCCTCTTTCTTGGCTAGGAGGAGGCAGCAAGGAAGAAAAATAGCTTTCCATGCGAAGTGGGGGAAGAAATGTCCTTGGATCCCTCTGCAGAGCAACATCCCCTTGAAATCAATTTGTCCCGAACCCTACAGGCTCTTCTGCTTCCTGGCAACGGGACAGGCCATTACGAGTAACAGGGCTGGGCTGGAGTCAATGAAAACAACCTCCGAGACATGCTTGTTTAGATAGATGCTGCCCAGGAAGGTATTTTAATAATGGCCAGATTGCCATCGTTTAGGGTTTATAATACACCCGGGATCAAATGTCCCGGTATTCCAACCCCCTTCCCGAGGGCTTGCTTTAGAGAAGAAAAAGCAAACAGCAAACCTTCAAGCAAGAAGGAATAAATCAAAGAACCTCCCCAAGCCCTTTCCCAGCAGCGTCCTGCCGAGCAGACGACATTCCTGCCCGCTCCGCCTGGGAGCTGGCCGTAAGCCCCGGCCCCGGTACTGCGGGATATGGTGCTCCGGCACCGGGAATGCTGGCTTCAGCCAGGACACGGGGCAAAGGAGCAGCAGCACCTTCAGCATAGGAAAGCTGCTGCGTCTGAGCACGAAGAAAAGGGGGAAAGAAAGAAGAGGGGAAGGGGAGTGCTAAGAAACCCATTGGGAAACTCGGGTTTCCTTCTCTGCCACAGGTTCTCCGGTGTTTTTCCATAGCAGAACGCAGAGAACTCGTCTGGCTCTTCCGGAAAGCAGAAGATCCCTCGCTCGCAGCCCGCTTTAACACCATGCTCAAATGCCACGGAGGCCAAGTGGTGGCTGGCACGGGGTCAAGCTGCTGCCAGCGAACGGTGTCCTCTTAAGGAGGGCTCCAGAGGCTGCCAGAGGGGAGATTGAGATGGGATCAGGGGCAGAAGCTGTTCCCTGTGAGGGTGCTGGGGTGCTGGAATGGGTTGAATGGAGAAGGTTTGGATGCTCCATCCCCGGCAGTGCTCACGGACGGGTTGGAGCAAGCTGCTCCAGTGGATGGCATCCCTGCCCATGAGCTGGGATGAGCTTTAAGGTCCCTTCCAAACCATCCTGTCCTGAACCCGAGTTTCCCCCTGGGGGTTGTGACAAGGAGATAACGCCACTTGCTCGCTTCTCTCTGTCAGGACACTGGAGAGAAACCTGTGAATCCAATTAGTGGCTTCCCTCTTTATGTGCTTCTTTATGGCATTATCTGCTCACAGCAGGAGCCAGGCTCCCCTGGTGCCTGCTGCTAATGGGGCTCCGGTTGGCATCAGATGGGGGAAGAGTGATGCTGAAGGGCTGGAAATCAGCAGCCCCCAGCTGTCAGGGGTAGGGCTGGGCTGGTGCGATGTCAGCCCAGCTCTGACAGCAGCCCCTGTTTCCCTGCCTCCCTGTCCCCGCAGAGGGATTAGTGTCACTTGTGCTGTGGGAGATGTGTTAAATGAACGCTATTAACAGGCCTTGGCAAGGCCCACTGCGCTCCAAGGCTTTGCTTTCCCCCCGGTCCTTGCACTGCTAAACCCTTTTCTCTTCCCACAGTGTTGAGTACTGAGCGCTGCTTCACGGTGCCTGTCCCCTGGTTCCCCACTCACGCTGCCCATGGGCATTCTTCACAGGCAGTGATTTTCTCACTTGATCCGAGCTGGCTGCTTCCCTCCCTCCAGGTCTTTTTCCAAGGACCCGTTAAAAACGAGAGGCTGCGGAACTCCTCCATCCATTTCTCTTCCAAAAAGCACCTCGTGTTGGAATTGAATTATTTCCCTCCATCATCAGCCGGTGGAGAGAGCTCTGGGCTCCTCTCTGGCATGGAAGTGATGGGGAGGACACTCGGAGCTCGGTACTGGTGGTCCAGCCTGTCCCCATCCCCACCTCGGAGGTGGCATCTTCCCACCCAGCTGAAACGTGGAATCATGGAATCAACCAGGCTGGAAAAAACCCTTTAAGCTCATCCAGTCCAACCATTCCAAGGCCACCGCTAACCCATGGCACTGAGGGGGTGTGAGCACTTTTAGGGATGGTGACTGCAGCCCTGCCCAATCCCTGAGCACCCTTTGGGGCAGGAATTGGTCCTCAGCTCCGTCTAAACCTGCCCTGGTCCAGCTTGAGGCCGTTTCCTCTTGTCCCTCAGCCGTTCCCCATCAGGCTTAGAATGATCCAGGCTCAGCCCCATGAGGAGGATGGGGCAGGAGCACGCGTGCAGTGATGGGGGAGCGGTGCAGGGGAGGGCTCGTCCTTCCTGCCAGCGCTGGATTACAACAAGGGGACCTTGTCTCATCCTTCCTCCCTTTCCGCTCTCCCTTTCTCTGCTCCCTGTGAAAACCCAGCGCTGTTTCGGGCAGGGGAGGATCCTGGCACATCCATTCACTCTCAAGGACAGAAAGAAGCGCTCCAGGCGAGCATCGCTCTGGTTCACCAGGAACCCCACACATCCCTATCCGGACCCCTCCAAATCCAGTTTCCTGCGGCTGGGAATGGCTCGGGACCATCTGAAGCACATACAAGCACTTGTAGAGGTGAAGGAGTGGAGCTGCTCCCTGCCTTGTGCCTGCACCCCAGCTAATCCTGACCCCACGGGACGGGCTGATCCCATGGCTTTTCTCAACCAGCTTCCACGTGTAGCCCCGGACAATGTCCTCGCTTGTTTGGAGCCGGGCTTCCAAAGAATTCCAAAGCAAAACAGCACACATAACCCCAACCTGCTTCCGAGCCTTTGTGCTGCGCGGCGCTGCCTCCCCTATGGGTCCTGTGGCCTGAGTCTGTGCGGGGGAAACAGCGAGCCCTGGTTGCCTTGGGTACAACTATCCAGCCACCATGATCATGGACTCGTGGAGTGGTTTGGTGCTGGGAATCATGGAAGGGGTTGGGAATCATGGAATGGGTTGGGTTGGAAGGGGTCTTAAAGCTCCTCCAGCTCCAACCCCTGCCATGGGCAGGGACCCCTTCCACTGGAGCAGCTTGCTCCAAGCCCCTGTGTCCAACCTGGCCTTGAGCACTGCCAGGGATGGGGCAGCCACAGCTTCTCTGGGCACCCCGTGCCAGCGCCTCAGCACCCTCCCAGGGAAGAGCTTCTGCCTAAGAGCTCAGCTCAGTCTCCCCTCGGGCAGGTTAAAGCCATTCCCCTTGGCCTGTCCCTACAGGCCCTTGCCCAAAGCCCCCCTCCAGGTTTCTTGTCACCCCTTTAGGCACTGGGAGCTGCTCTACGAGAGGAGCCAGTTGGAGCACGTAAAAGCAGAGACCTCCTTAAGTTCTGGTGAGGGTGTGAGCAGAGAGATCAGAGCTGAGCCCCGTCCTGCCTAATTTCAGGCTATCGCCTGCAAGAGCCTCTCCCTAAAAATACACACAGCCCTAAAAATACACAGCGCGAGCCGGAATGAACCCTGCTGCACACACCCTGGAGGAGCCTGCGGAGCCTCAGCCCTGAGCCCCACATCCCAGCTCATGCCCCATGCGCCATGCTCCAGCCCTCGGCATTGCTCTCGGCTCCGTGATCCACCTTTACTCATTTGCAGCCATCAGTTGGTTCATGTTCAGCATGGCCAGGTTAGCTGGTGGTGGGGATGAGCTGTTGGGGATGATGATGAGTTGTTGCTCATCTCCCTAACAACACCCATGTCCCTGCGGAATAAGGGGATCCCTCTTGCATCCTCCAGCTTCAGGAGGTAAAAGACAACGGGAAAATGATGCCAGGGAAGCCAAGGGCTGCACAACCCGATGGAGACACAGCGCAAACCCCACCAACCTACAGGAGCACACAAGGAAAGCATCAGGAGCCCTTAGGACCCCTCAGCAGGGAGAGCGGGCACAGGGCTGAGGGCCAGAAATCTCTGCAAGTAACTCTCCTCCCTATTCCGGCTCTGAACCAGGACCAGCAAGCCCAGACAGGAGACAGAGCTGTAACCGCACTCATTATGGCCAGGGAGACACAAGCAGAAGGAAACCACCATCCGCCAATCACGCCGGTGACTCACGACAGGAGGCACGTTCTGCTCGGGATTTGGTCCTGCTCGGAGCAAGGACCAAGCCCAGGGACAACGCGAGTGGGAAACCAAAGGAGGAAAAGGAGTGAGAAGCGCTGTCCCTAGACCTGCTGCGCGGGTACCACGTCAGCTCCTCGCTGCATCCCTTCTCCTCACCCAAAGCACCCACAAAACTTGCTAGAAACAATAAAGAGGAAGGAAAAGGAAAGCCCAAAGCTACGTTTGTGCTGAGGCCGCTGTGGGAAGCTGCTTCCTACCAAAATCCACCTCTCGCTTGGGGATGCTCCTGATGGGGATGGGGTCCTAAAGGGAGCAGGCACTCACGGTGTAGGCTCAGCGAGATGTTGATGGAGCGCTCCTCCACGAAGCCCTTCAGGTTGGGGATCTTGGCACACTTGAGGACGGTCTGGGAGGCACTGTCACCCACGTGCACCCAGCACACCGTGTCCTCCACGTAGTTGAAGTCCATGGCCGTGGTCTGCTTGGCGCTGGTGGGGGTGATGTTGGGCACAGGGGCTCCGCTCAAGTAGGTGGCCAGGATGTTCTGGGAGTTGGCGATGAGCAGCACGGGCGGGCGGTCCACAGGCTCTGCCAAGGAAAAGGGGGAACAAGGGTGGTCATGGCAGAGCACCCAGAGCTCGCGGCTGCAGCGACGATGAGCGGGATGCGCAACCCAAGGAGGTGGCAGCAGAAGGGAAGAGCCAGGGGCAGGGCACACATAGGGCAGGAGGCCGTGGTTTGCAGATCAACCTGCTCCTCCTGTCATGGTTCTCACCATTCTTGGCTTTGCAGGACCTGTTGTCAGGCTGCAAGAGGTATCCTTCGACACAGCTGCACGTGTAGGAGCCCTCCACGTTGGTGCATGTCTGGCTGCAGGTCCCATAGACAGTGCATTCATCGAAGTCTGGAAAATAAGGCAAAACCTTATCTTTTTATCCCAAATATATCCCTATATCTGGGACATTTTAGGGGTATTTGGGGGGATATTTGGGCCAGCAAACATCTCCCTTTAAGAAGGAACACAAGCTCCTCCTTTTCTCCAAGTAGAGCTGCAGGGGATGATATGATGCCCAAGCTGAAGGGACCAACACAAGGGAGTAGCGGGCTAAGGTCAGCTCACATCGCCTGCAGCAGCAGCAGCAGGACAATCCCTTCCCCATAGCTGAGCCTTTTCAAGGCCTAATTATCCTTATCCCTCCCCTCCTCATCTGCACTGAAATTCCCAGCCTGGAATCTCTAATCTTCAGCTTCCAAAGCTTTGGAAACCGCTGCTCTTTCTTCTGCTACATGAAAGAGCACCTTGCCCCCAGAGGGGCATTGCAGGAGCTGATAAAGGCCCCTTTCACCTCTGCTCAGATAATGAAAGAGATGGAGCCGCTGCAGTCTCTCACTTCCAGGCTCCTTTCCAGCCATCCCATTGATCCCATCGCTCCTCACTGACCCTCTTCCCGTTTATCCAGCATCCTCTCTGCGGTACGGACACCGGGAGCACACAGAGCCCAGCAAAAGGGCAAAGCCTTTCCCTTCCTCCCTCCGGCTTTTGGGACCTTCATCCACGCAACATCAAGGAAGCAGAGCCCCATCACTGAAGGCAGGCTCTGCCCCAAGTCCCTTTGGCCGCACGGCACCGCCATGGGCCGATGGCAACGCCACCCTGTACCAACCTTTGCAGCTCCTCCTGTCCTCGGCCAGCTGGAAGGAGTTGTTGCAGTAGCAGGCTGGGCCGCCCAGCGTCGGCACGCAGTGGTGCTGGCACGCCAGCGCCGTGCAGTTGGCCAATTGCTCTGTGGAGACAGGGAAGGAGCAAGGGGAGGTGTCACCGAGGTGACAAAAGGGATGGAGGGGGCCTCCCTGCTGTCCCCTGCTTGCCCAATGGGGAGGGAAGGACCGAGACCCTCAGCAGAGGGATGTAATGGGTACACGGCTGCTCCGTGAGACAGGGGTCTGAGCAGCCCAAACCATCTCTTCATCAGGGAATGCAGCAATAGGACAAGGGGTGATGGGTTTAAACTGAAAGAAGGGAAGATATAAGGAAGTTCTTCCCTATGAGGGTGCCACAGAAGCGGTAAATGCTCCATCCCTGGCCGTGTTCAAGGCCAGGTTGGGCAGAGCCTTGGGCAACGTGGTCTAGTGTGGTCCTCTAGGTTGGAACCACACCATCTTGAGGTCCTTTCCAACCCAAACCATTCCATGATTGATCCTTTCTCTTCCACAAACCTGCCAGCAGAAGGGAAACAGCCACGAGCCTCTCAAACCAAAGGCACTGCCCCTTCACAGCCAGGGATGGATGGGAGGCGCTGGGAAAACCCTGCCCCTCACATGTGGAACCATTTAACCAGGCAGGCAGGGGCCAGCTGGGCTCTTTACCAGGTTTATCAGCTCTGGCAGGCCCAGCTCTTCATTTCAGACCCTTATCTCTCAGCTCAAGCATCCCAAACCCGTCCCCTCAGAAGTGCCAGGTCTGCAGGAAAGGGGTCGACGGGCAGGTTTGAGGCTCCAATGCCATTTCCACCCCTGTGCAAGGGGGCATCCTGACATCTGCATCCCTGCAGGGAAGGGAGCGGGATGCAGTGGCAGGATGCTCCAGCAGCCTGAGCATGATGCGGGGTGACAGCTCATCCCCCCAGGCATGGGGTGGAGGCAGGAGGAAGGAAATGCCTCCTTGGGGCGGCACCGGCTCTACCCCAGTGGGCAAGGTTGGGGGGGGACCACAGCATCCAACACAAGCATCAGTGAGCGCTGATGCCCCCAGCGTGCCCAAACCTGCGGGCAGCAATGGTCCCAGCCCACGTAAGTAATGAGAATGATTAGTGAAAGGTTAATTGTGAGCATGGGCACAGCTGCTGAAGCCGCCCCAGGCTGTCCCCATGGGAGCCAAGCAGCTCCATCCCAAGCTGGGATGGAGGGAGCCCTTAGGGCAGGGTGTCCCTCACCTGGTTCAGGCCATGCAGGGCAGGAGCCCTCAGCCCCAGGCAGAGGAAGGGGGAAAAGCTGCTTGCCCAGAGCCCCAGCTCCAGAGGGGTCAGCTCGGGACACGCGCTCCTGATCTGAGCAGGGATTCAGGGAGTGTTTTCCAGCGGGATTAGCGAGTGGGGACAGGCCAGGAGGGGGGACAAAGCTCCTGGAAACCAGGAAACAACACTAGAGGGGTCTCTGTTATCTGAAGCAGAACCCCAGGCCTGCAAGCTTGTAAAGCCAGGAGACAATGGAGCTATTTAATGGCCTGCAGGCTCAGGAATGATGGGCATTTCACTTGCACATGGCTCTGGCTAATCTGGGATCTGCTACCAGCCAGCCCTGAGCCCTGCAGTGAGGGATAAAGGGGAGCACAGAGCACGGTGGCACCGGTGTGAAGCCGTTCAACACGGCCCATGCGGGGCTCACCCCATGCAGCTACAAACTGGGTACCACTGGGGACCTCATGACCGTGGGGAAAGGAGGAGCAAGGGCAGTATTCCATGGGGAAAGGAGAGGGGAGCGCAGTATTCCATGGGGAAAGGAGGGGCAAGGGCAGTATTCCATGGGAAAGGAGAAGCAAGGGCAGTATTCCATGGGGAAAGGAGGGGCAAGGGCAGTATTCCATGGGGAAAAGAGGAGCAAGGGCAGTATTCCATGGGGAAAGGAGAAGCAAGGGCAGTATTCCATGGGGAAAGGAGAAGCAAGGGCAGTATTCCATGGGGAAAGGAGGAGCAAGGGCAGTATTCCATGGGGCAGCCCCTCTCTGCCCATCATCCCCCTGAACCAGACACCTACCCCGACAGTGCGGCCCCTCGTCGGAGCCGTCGAAGCAGTCGTGGAGCCCATTGCACAGCTTGCTCATGTGGATGCACAGCTCCGTGCCCAGGCAGTTGTGCTCGTTGGGCTGGCACCGAGACACCTTGCTCTGGGGACCTGCAAGGCAGCAAAGGGCAGGACGCTCACCGAAGGGGAACCCCAACAGCCATGAGGCAGCGCGTGTGACCGCGCTTTGGTTTCCCCTCCCTAGCCCCTGTTCAGCCTCCTCGCTGTGGATCCCTGCACCCCAGAGCACCAGCAGCGCCCACCGAGCAAGGCTCCCTGCAGCAGCTCGAGGCCAGATAAGGCCACCAGACAAGGCGCGAGCCAGGCTCTGTCCCTGCATCCCCAGCTCTCCCTGGAGGAAGCTCATTGAGAGACATTGGATTTCCCTTCCGAAGCAGGCAGGAAGCTGCTCTCCAAAGTGAACTTTCCCTTTCCATCAGCTTCCCAGCATTGTGCAAAGGGGATGGAGACCCAGAGCATCCAGGGACGCCCCTTTGGGGAACGCATTCCCACCCTCAGGAATGAGCTGGGATGGGGTCCCAGGAGGAAGGCGACCCCAGACCTCAGCAGACTCCTTAGCCCAGACTCTTGGCTCTGAGCCCCCATCACTGCTGGGGGGCCCTAAGCCCCCAGCTCTCACCATAGGCACTGCCTCAGGTGCCAACACCCTCATTGCTAAGCCCAGCTTGCGGGGGGCCGCTGAGCACCAGGGCTGTGGGCAGACTTAATCTCCATTATTAGCTAGGAAAAACCACAAAGGGAGCAAGGCTTTTCGTGTTAAGCTGCTCTGAAAAGCAGCACGGCATTGAGACAAACAACAAAATACACCATAAACCCATTCACATCTGAAACGAGCTCCACCAACGCTGGGCTCAGGCCGAGGGTGATGCACTGATGGAGAGCCCCGGCTCAGCATCACCGGCACAAGACATGGACCAGACTGCCCTGCAAGGCCTGACTCCCCTCCATAGGCTCTCTCCATCCCCCTGAACCCCAAATCCAAGGCTTGAACACGCAGCTCCCACTGGAGCCCCCCCCAACACGCTTCTGCTCAGTCCTGAAGCCCCATTTAGCAGGGAGACAGCGGCTGTCTATGCCTTGCCCTCCCATCAGCAGTGCAGAAATAGCTCCCCAAGCTCCCCGTGGGGCACCCCGTCCTTGGCAGGGGGAGCACTGGGAAGGGCACATCACACACCGAGTGCTTTGTCCGTTTTAAGACAGCTCTTGAGAGCAGCATCACCTTCACCCACAGCTCCACCGGTGGAGTTTGGCCTAAATAAGCTTAAACTCTCCTTGGAGGGGAGCGTTACATCACACACAGCTCGCAGGGTCCCCGCGCTCCGTGCGCCAGCGCATCCTTATCCAGCAGGATTCCTGCCCTGCCAATGACGGCTCAGCTTCGTTCCCTGCGAGCTGCCACTGCTGAGATACCCTAAAGGTGCTTTAACCTTAATGCAGCCGGGGGTAAAGGCTGCTCTGAGCACCCAAACACATCTCAAATGCATCCCGGGATGTTCCCAGGTAACCAAGGGAGCCGATGGGTTCCATCAGGATAACGGACACAGAACTGGGGACTCCATTGCAACCAGTGGGGATGGGGGTTCCTTCCTTCCCTGCCCCAGCGCAGGGCACCCAATAGGTGATTCCTGGGAGTGCTTTTTACTGCTTCAGAGCTTCTGTTTTCCATGGAAAAATTGCAAATTCAGGGTTAATTAAAGAGGTGTCAATAAATGGGCCGACAGAACAAAGGCACTGAAATAAAGAGCACGGTCCATCAGTCAAAACTGATCCGCCGTGGCCATCATGCCCCTGCAAAGGGCCTGGATCAAACCACTTATCGCAAACAGGGCCAGATTAATCTGCAAGCCACTTTGTTTGCTTTTGACTGTGTTGGTTCGCTAATAAATGAGCCAACTTATTACATGTGACAAGCTTGTGGTACACCCCAAGGAGCTGGATTAGATGGGGATTTTCAACCTCTCCAAGCCACTGGGGAAGAGAAAAGGGGGGAACGAAAAGCAACTCCTCCTTCTGTAAATGCAGCCTGAGGTTGATCTGGCAACAGCTCAAAGAGGCACAGATGTAGGGGAGCGTGATGGGGAACAGGCCGGAGCGGGACGGTCCCGCTGGGGTCACAGGAAGAAGAAAGCAAAGGCTTGGCAGATGATGGGCTCGCTTGAGATGCATCCGAAGCCAAGCAGCCATTGAGAGCTGCAGGCTTGGTGCGGTGAGACCAGGGATGGGAGACCCTCTTAACCTCAGGGTGAAGATGCTGAATCCTCGCCAACATCCGAGCGACCGAAGGCTGTGGATGCGCAGCTTCATCTGTGGCAAAGCCACCGGTGCCGACCCGGCACAAGGCCGTTTCTGAGAGCCCCACATCTTTGACCTTCGACAGGACGGGGAGCCTCTTGTCCAAGGCGTTTTTCCCTCGAGGAAAGCTCCAACCGACTGGGCAAGAACCGGGTACGAGCCATAAGCACAAGCCTGGAAAGGGAGCTCTTCCTATGCTCAGCGCACACGTGAGCAAGGCCAGCCAACACTTAAAAGGATTCCCCAGGGAGGAAAACCTCGCACGTAAGAGACGGTGTTTCAAGAGCCTCTGACACGAGTACATCACTGCAATGTCAATAGCGCTGCCAGGGCGCAAAGGGGTGCGCCAAGCAGCGGGGCGAGAGCTTCGGAAGCAGATTAAACACAAGCAATCAAAGGCATTCTCTCCCTGCCAAATAGATAAGGAGGATGAGAGCCTGCTGGGAGCCCCGGTGCCAAGGTGGCGTGAGAACAGCTCGCCTGGCAAGCCCGGAGATAGCGGGCTCCGCGCCCTGCCTGCGCTGACAGGTCAGGGCAGGAGCAGGCAGGCAGCAGCCTCCATTCATAGCCCGGCCATGGGCGAGGCACCCGGCTTCATGTGCACCATTGCCAAGGTGCCAATGGGGACAGCCACTGACCCCGACCTGCGCGTCCCGTAGGGCACAGCATCCTTGGGGCTCCCTCTTGGTGCTCCCCAGTAGGAACTGAGGGCACAGCATCCTTCGGGCTCCCTCTTGGTGCTCCCCAGTAGGAACTGAGGGCACAGCATCCTTAGGGCTCCCTCTTGGTGCTCCCCAGTAGGAACTGAGGGCACAGCATCCTTGGGGCTCCCCCTTGGTGCTCCCCAGTAGGAACTGAGGGCACAGCATCCTTGGGGCTCCCTCTTGGTGCTCCCCAGTAGGAACTGAGGGCGCAGCATCCTTGGGGCTCCCTCTTGGTGCTCCCCAGTAGGAACTGAGGGCACAGCATCCTTCGGGCTCCCTCTTGGTGCTCCCCAGTAGGAACTGAGGGCGCAGCATCCTTGGGGCTCCCCCTTGGTGCTCCCCAGTAGGAACTGAGGGCGCAGCATCCTTAGGGCTCCCTCTTGGTGCTCCCCAGTAGGAACTGAGGGCAGGTCACAGCCTTGCTCTGCCTTCCCCATCCAGAAAGGGGGCTCTGCCTTCACAGAGGAAGAGGAAGAAAGGAGAAGAAAGGGAAAAGGGAAAGAAGAAACAGGAAGAAGGGGAAGAGGGAAAAGCATCCAAGGGGTCCGCTTCCCGTTCACCTGTCCGTATGGACGGCTGCACAGGCACGCCATGCATCAATCAGGACGGGTTTCTTCCAGCCAAGGAAGGCCTCTGAGTCCTCTCGCAGTAATTTTCCAGGGCTGCAGATTGACTGGAGCCGAACAGCCCATCCCAGCCCCCTCATCCCTCCCACGGAGGGGCCGGTTGCATCATTTTGCCTTAAGAAATAAATAACCCCAGTGCTGAACCAGAAACTGCTTTAGAGGAGACCTTTATGGCAAGTACAGCGGGAAGCAGACGAGACGAGAGGGACAAACCCTGCTGCAGTAAAACAAGGCAACAAGGGCAGCGCAGCTTCCCTCCTCCATGTCCTTGCTCCAGCCAGAGCAGAGCCCCCATGCAAACCCCTGCCCCCCCCCACCCCAACATCTCTTGTGCCCCATCTAACCCAGCCCTGTTCCCCATTTGCTTCCAGAGAGACCCGACCGCCCCGTCGGAGGTGGGAGCATCCCTGGTGCCGCTGCAGCAGAGCATCCAATGGTAAAACCAACAGAGCATCCTCATCCAAACACAGGCAGGGACCACAGCGTGGCTCTCCCGGGTGTACCCAGGACTCCCATAGATTTCCCTCCTTCTCCTCCACCACTGGAGGCTTGAGGAAGGGATGCAGCCACTGCCCCATCCTCCACCTTCCTCATGTCCATCAGTTGGGATGGAACCACCACCAATAACCCAGCGCTACCCCACTCCCGGGAGGCTGTTCAGTGAGGATGGATCACAGCCCCATAAAGATAAAGGGAGGAACAGAGAGATGGATGAGTGGTACCCACCCCCCACCAAGGGAAGAAGCAGGAGCGGAGGTAGAGCGGTTGATGCCGCCTGGAAGAAGCGTGCGAGGAGGGGATGGATGAAGCAAACCCAAAGGAACACGATGGGGAAAGGAAAGGCATACATACATATATCGGGTGATTCATCCGAGCCATCCGGACAATCCTTTTCCCCGTCACAGCGCCAGCCCTTAGATATGCACGTTATCTGATCTTTGCATGCAAACTGTTTAGGGCTACATGTCTTCGGTGCTGGATGAGAAAAGAAAGAACGAGAAGAGAGAAGATCAGTTTCTTCCCAAGGACAAGTTGTTTAGAAAAGAAAAAAAACCCCACTAACATCGAAATTAAAGGCTAAAGATGGCTTTTGGGTTGATTCCTTCCTAATGGCTCAGCGAAAGCTGGAGCCTGGCATCAGCTCCATCAAGCTTGCCCCTAAGGAAAGGAGAGAATTGAAAGCGGAGCATTAATTACACTGCGAGAAAACAGGAACCGGGATCCACGATGCGCTACCCGATTTTAAAGCTCATTTAACTGGGATGAATTAGCTCCCGGGAGCCAAGGCAGGGCTGTTTTCTACCCTAGGCAGGAAAAGAAAAGGGGGAAAAGCATCAGAAAACCCAAATGAGAGCAAATTAAGAAGTCCCATTTTTAAAGGATGCAAACGGCGCCAGCAGCGGGATGGGGGCTCCATCCATCCTTAACACGCATGGACACGTGGGCACTGTGGCTGGAATGGTGCTGCCAAGGGAGGGATGCTGACCCCGGCGCCATGGTCCTGCCACATGCAGGAATACACCAAAGCCAGAGCAAAAACCAGCAGGAAAACCTAAAGCACAGGGAGCAAACCAGGCCTGATCCCTGCGGATGGGAGCAGGGCTGGGAAGAACCCCAGTGCCTTCATCCCATTGACAGAAGTGGTACCTCAAGGGAGCCGCAATGAGGGCAGGAAAGGCAGGAATTCTTGGAAACCCAACAGAAAGCAACCGTGGAGGTTTGTGCAAGGCAAAGGCAAACACACACAATCCCCTAAGCATTTATCTTGAGTCATCCCCGTCTCAGCTAAACTCCCTGCTCCGAGGACCCATACAGAAAGAGGGGCTCTGCATGGGCCTCTCTGCAGCATTCCACAACCCTCAGCTTCCTGACAGGCAGAGAAGGTGCCACGATCCCTCTCCAGCTCCTGCCACGGGAAGGAAATGCAATGGGGATGCTGCTGAGGATGGGTAAAGCCCGGTCCCCACTCCAAATCCCGGCTCCTAAAGGGTGGGAGGATGCTCTCCCCCCCGCCATAGAACAACACTGACTCTTCCTCAGCCCTGCCCGAGGGCTTTGTTTGATGTCGCTGGGTTTGATTGAAGGGTACCACCTCCCACAGCCCTCGCTTCCCTTCTGTCTCCCGAGCATCCGCAGCGTTGGAGCTGCTGCTTTGCGGGGAAGGCTCCACACCACGACAGGGAGCTCAGCGCAAGCAAGATGGAGACTGGACCTATCAAAATGGATGAAACAGCCCCGGGTATGAGCAGATGCCTCCAACACCCCCCCCCCCCCCAACTCTTCTTTAGGATGACTTCGAGCCCAAACCTGTCCCCATCCTCCCACAGGAGGAGCTTGGGGACCAGCTCGGCTCCGCCGCCTCCTCCTCTTCCCGGAGGAGCTCATCTCCCGCCTCCATCTCCCAGCCACAAGCGCACCAAACGAGAGGCTCCTTAAGGAAACCACAGCAAAGAACCAGCCCCGCTGTGGATTTCCTGCCCTCCCTTCATCCTCCCAGGTCTGCAGCAGCCCCGGAGTGACCCACGGCAGCCGCAACCGCA
This sequence comes from Lathamus discolor, assembly GCF_037157495.1. NCBI lineage: Eukaryota > Metazoa > Chordata > Aves > Psittaciformes > Psittacidae > Lathamus > Lathamus discolor. The sequence continues at coordinate 2,616,406 of NC_088906.1, forward strand.
GCCAGCACCCAGGAACCGACAGCGTCCATTGTCTGCCCCGCAAGGAGCTCAGCCCCCAGCCTCTCAGCACCTCCTGCCCTGCAAGGGGAGAGGGCAGACCCATAGGAAGAGGGCAAGTGGTCCCCAGGCTGCTGGGGAGGAGAAACCACAACCAGGATCTTGGATTGCACTGGAGACACCAGTCCTGGAGCAGAGATGCTCACAAGCAGGGAAGATTGGTCCCTCTGGCAGGTTCAAGCCATTCCCCTTGTCCTGTCCCTACATCCCTTGTCCAAAGCCCCTCTCCAGGTTTCTTGTAGCCCCTTTAGGCCCTTTAGAGCTGCTCGAAGGTCTCCCCAGAGTGCTCAGGGGGGATCTGGGCTCAAGCACCCACTGAAGCCGGGTCATGGTAACCCCTATGTACCAGCACCTACACCTGGCGGAGCAGCCCTATCCCCACGGATGCTCTTGGACCAGAGCAGAGCAGGTTCTCCTATACTGGCAGCAGCTCCCCCACGCAGGAGCAGTGTGGGACCTTCTCCAAGCACTGCAGCTCTGTCAGGCTGCACATCACAGCTTTCCTTAGGGAAAACCACCCCTGAGGACAACACCCTGCTCCTGAAGCGGTGATGCTGCAACGCAGCCGTACCCAAACCCAGCTCAAACCCCCTCCACCATTCCCAAACACGACAACGGCTTCGGCCAAGGCCTTGTGTTTCCTATTGCTGCCGCGGCTCCGTGCACGGGCAAGGATGGAGATCGCTTCCCCTTGGCTCCTTGGCAACCCAGCTCGCTTTCTGTCCTTGCACAGCGTGTTCCCAAGCGCGTTAAACGGCCCCGGGGTAAGTGTGGGGATGGCCTGGGTGCCAGGTGGACAATTAGAGAAGGTGTCCCTTAATGCATCCTTCACACGGAGCCAAATCTGCTTCCCAAAGGCGGGCACCAGCAGAAGCGGCAGCGGAGCACGGAGCGGAGAATAAAGGTGCCTTCATGCGGCGCACAATGGCCAGCTCAGAGCAGGGCCAGGGCAGCTGCAGGAGCCGTCACACGTCCCTCTTTGGCAGCCGGAGGAGAGATCCCTGCTTAAAAGTAATTCAAAGGGTGAAGAAGGGGGAAAACTGTCCTTAAAACCGGCCATTTGGGTCCAAGAAAGGGGATCCTTCTTCACCCCGCAGGATGGGGACCGAGCGCCTGGCCCTGCATCCCGCCAGCCAGGGGCTCTGCGTGCAGTGGGATGGGGAGAAAAAGGCTGTTAAACACAGCGGAACCCATCGCATTTTGCCCAAAGCGAGAACGGAACAATCCCATTTCACCGGCCCGTTGCGGGAGGCTGCTGAGCAGGGTCCTTCACCTGGAAGCTCCCTTCGGGACAGCATGAAAACCTCGATGAACGGGACACAAAGCCCACAAGCCTGAAAGAGCTCCTTCCCCGTCCGTTCCTCTTCAGCCCAACTCCTCCTCCGCTCCGCAGGAGGAGGTGGCCAGCAAAGGAAACAGCCTGGCCATAAATACGGGCTGGAATGAGGGTGATTTGCAAACCAGATGTTCTGCAATGGGGGAGTGGGGGGGAAGACGAAAGCACGAGAGGGAGCGAAATAAATCCACTCCACATTCCTCCCAGGTCTCCATTCCCTGCCTCCTGCTCCTTTCCATGCTCCCACACCCCATCTCCTGCAGTGGGGAGCCTGCCAAAGCACACACCTCCTGCGCCCTGCACACAGAGCCGGGAGCCACCGTCCCACCCGGTACGATGGACCCGGAATGGTACCCGCAGCATCACCAAGCATCCCGCAGCTCCCAAAGCCGCTACGATCTGATCTCATCTGCTCCCGTTTGGGCCACTTTGGGCTGAGTTCTGGCCTTTCTCCAGGGAAATGACCCATCAGCCAGCTGAACATCACATCCTCTTCATTGTCCCTCCCTATGGACTCAGCCCTCAAGACATCACTTGGTTGGTGCTGTAGCACCCAATGAACCAAGCGCGAAGCTCAGAGTCACCCTTTCATTCTTCTCCCCCCCACATCACCCATACTTTGGCCTTGAATTCCAGGGATAAACCCCACCATTGGCTCCTTTTCTGCCCTTTGCACTCCCAATTTCCCAGAGTTTCTCCAGGAAAGGATGAAGCAGGAGGCACACGCACCCCTCAGCTCTTCCCTGCTCCAGGGGCTTGGTGCAGAAGCCATGAGGCCGATGTTAAAAGCCCAAATCCCTGCAGAATTCCAGCTTTGGCTTCAGGATAGGCTGATAGAGACACTTAAACCAACCGCACCTAAAGCAAGGCACATTTTTCCAATGGGAAAGGGGAACGGAAGGTTGTTTCATCCCATTCTGCATTTCCATACAAGAGCTCTGAACAGTTCAGATGCATTTTTGCAATTCTTCTACCCAGCCCCTTCCAACGGGAAGATTCAAACCAGATCCACGGCTCCATCCCAGCGCCGCTTCCATGAATGACGTTGCTGTGCGCTCCCGGCCATTCCCGACGGAGCAGCCGCAGGTATGCACGGAGGGGCCCGTCCAATTGCTAAGTAAATATTGACTTTCAAATGCATTCCCCCCCCCCTTCTTTTCCTTTCGATTCTTCTCCTACTGCATCTAAATCCTGCGGGATCGACCTCTATAAACACAAAAAGGAGACAATTTGGGGAGGAAGAGCAGCATTCCAACGGCAGCACAACGCTGATGCTAGGAAAGGCTCCGGGTGGAATATGCGGCTCCTTTGCTGATGATCCTAGGCAGAAGTTCTTCCCTGTGAGGATGCTGGGACACTGGAATGGGTTGAATGAAGAAGCTGCCCCATCCCTGGCAGTGTTCAAGGGCAGGTTGGATGGGGCTTGGAGCAAGCTGCTCCAGTGGAAGGTGTCCCTGCCCGGGGCAGGGGATGGGAAGTGGATGAGCTTTAGGGTCCCTTCATCCCAAACCATTCCATGATTTCTCCATGAGAATCTGCCATTGCTGCTTCCCAAACTCAGACAAAAGAGGGAAGGGAAGATGGGGGGGGGGGGAAGGACAATGGATGGGAGAACGTTGCCCCTAAGGGCAGATGGAAGACAGAGGCTGCCCCAGGAGCATCCAGGAGGAAGGGGAATAACATCACATTGTGGCTCCCAAGGGCTGCTTTCATCCCACAGCCCTGCCATCACCTGACTTCAAACAGATCCAGGGGGGGAAGACGATGGAAACGGGAGCAAGGATCAGGAAATCTGGATGCGATGGGAGGAGGAATGTGCTTCCCCCCCCCCTCTCTGCCCAGCCCCTTCCCTCCCGATCCCCAGATGAAATGCATTAAAAACAAGGGGGGGGGGGGGGGGGGGGGAGAAATCATTTGCATCTTAAACCAAATTCAGAATCCCCCTCATCCCCCTCCTGCTCCAGCCCCACAGAGGGGTCCACGGAAGAAAGAGCTGGAAGGAGATGGAACCAGATGAAACGAATCCAGTAACAGAGCCTGATAATACACAACGTGCTGGGGAGGGGAGGGCAGAAGGGGCCGGCTCCAGCCACGCACTGGAGGGTGTTTGGAGGCAGATCCGTGCGGGTTTGGTTCCTTTCTCTTTTTTGCAGCTTATCTGCAATTTAAATGAAAAGGAGGGGATGAAAAAAAAACAAAAAAGGGAAGAAAAAGGCATTTGCAGCCAAGAGAAAGGGGCTTTGGATGGGCTGCAGCCGCCCTGGCCAGCAGCCACCCAAGCCAAGGGGATGCTCCGGTTCCCCCCCACCACCCCAGTCACCCCATCAGGGCTGATCCAAACCAGGCAGGGGGGGGCACAGGTTCCCCTCTACCTGCTTTATTCCCTTGGTTTGTTGTAGGAATGCTAAGTGGGATGTTTCTTCCCAGTGCTAGAAGCCAAACAGAAGAGAGTGTTCTGCACTGGAGGCAGTTATTTATGGCTTGTGGCTAAAGCTGATAACGCTTCCTCCAGAGACCTGCCTGCATTGTGCAATAAAGCAATTGCACATTATAGATTAATAGGCATTTCATCTGGGCAGCTGAAATCAAGGGGCAGAACGCCGCTGCTGGAGCTCAGCAGAGGAGCCCAGGGCTCCATGCAGCCTATGGGGCTTTGCTGGGGGCAGGAGGGTGCTGGTGCTTCCCCTGGCCGGGCCGGGCAGCAGCTCGCCAAGGCTTTCAAAGGGCTGGAGCCAGGCCAAAACCATTGGCCTTAATTCATCAGTCAACTCAATTTCGCTGCCTTCGCAAATAAGGACTTTGTCTGAGATGGGGAAACGGAGCAGAGCAGCTATTGTGGCCCCGGGAGCGGGCAGAAAGGGCCCTTTGAGAGGACACTCTGCCGGAATAAAAGTCACTTTCATCCCAGAATAATTAGCATGCTCTGAGTACACTAATTATACCGGCATAAAGGGACTCTTATTCCCGAGCAGCGCAGGGAGATGCTCTGGATTCTGGTCCACCTGCACGTGTGAACGCAGCATCAGAGGGGTGATGAGGATGTGGAGATGCAGCTCCATCTCCAGCCACCAGGTCCTCTGTGGGGAGCATCTCCCAGTGCTGGGGAGGACACGGAGCCACCACCATCTCCTGCTGTTTCCCCATGACAAAACAGTGCTGTGGCCCATACAGGGCTTCTGGCCATCACCGGCTCCCATCCTGGTCCCCAGAAGCAAACCTGACCGTCCCTGCCATGGCATGGCAAAATGTCCCATCTAACTGGTGCAGATGTTTACAGAGGAATCCGTATGGATGTGTCCGTTCAGATGCTGCATCCCAGACGCTACCCTACCCCTTGGCATCTCCATCAGTGATGAAGCGCCCGCCTGCAGCAGCCTGGATGCTCTAAGGTGGCTCCTGGGGGTCAAGGATCCTGGTTTGGCTGGTTTGACCTTCTGCAAGTTGCAGAAGCTTTAAGATTTTATATAGAGATACATATAGATATATAATTACATAGATATATAGATATACATGGGCCTGGTGGGGTTTGAGGGACGATGGCATTGGAGCAGCTGCGGAGGAGAAGACCAAGCTGGTGAGTAAGCACAACGCTGGGCTCCAAATCCACTCTTCCGCAGGGAAAACACGCTCCAGGCCACAAGAGGAGACGCTGAGGGAACCCATCTGGAAGGGCCGGGGGCTGCGGCAGGAAGCGAGGCACCGACCCAGGGATGCTGATGCGGCTCGGGGCCAATGGCCCTGCCAGGAGCAGGCAGCGGACAGGGGATGGGTGCCACGGCGTGGATGTTTCAGCTGACTTTTGGGACAGGGGGAGAACGGTCCTGTCCTTAGAAGTGAGGAGGGAAGCACCAAATGGCAAAGGCAAAGCCCAACTGACCCCGCAGCGATTGCCCCGGTGCCCCACAGCATCCGCCCCGGCTGCCGGAGCGGGAAGTATTAAACCCAAGTGCTTCCTTTTCCAAACAATAAAAAGGCACCGGGACGTGCACGGGACCAAACCCTTCCCAGCCTTCTCCCAGCTCCTCTCCCCACGCTGGGCTGTGCAGAGGGATGGGGTCCAGCACCCCAGGGAGGATGGGACCATCGCAAGCACCGCGCCTGGGGAGGCTGCAGCCCCCCTGTGCTGTGCATCATCAGCTGGAGCTGCTTTCTCAGCCACAAACTGGACAGGGATGGATGAAGAGCATCAGTGTTGGCAGCTGGGGATGGGGAACACAAGGCACACGCTGGACCCCCACTATTAGCAAGCCAGCGTGGTGCCCGTAAAGCAGAGAGAGGCAGGGGACGGTCACGGCTCAAGCATCTGCATTAATGATGATCTCAAAGGTCTTTTCCAACCCGGTTCATGCTATGATTCTATGATCCCTTTAGGCCACGCCATTCAAATTCCAAGCACAGCACCAACAGAACGGCACATCCACAGGATGCCGGCGCTTTGTGCCGCTGCAGCACCAAGAGGCAGAGCAAGGGGACCCCAGCAGGGACTCAGCCCCCATAGAACCCAACGCAGCATCACAGGGCACCGGTGCAGGGAGACGCTCGGCTCTTCATCAGCTACAAAGAGCCGCTGCGCGAATCCAGGGCCCGGTCCCCGCGCGCAGCCGGCTGCAGAACAAAGAGCTGCACCGTATGAAGTAAATGGAGGAGACTGATGTGTTCCAAAGCAGATTCCAACAACCATTTGCCCGGCAGCAAACACAAAACCCAGGCACCCCCAGCAAGGCCACGGCAGGGGAGCAGCAGCGGCGCAGCTCGCAAAGCCTTCGCCAGGCTGAAATCCTCCTCCTCGGCTACGGTGGCCAAGGGATGGACACCGGAGCCCCGCGGGCAGCGCCAAGCCTAAAGCAGCCATGAATCCCCTCGCCCCCATTATTTACCAAGCAAACCACGCTCGTGGTCACCTTCCCATCACCAGCTCACCAGGATGCGAGTGTCAGCGCCACGGTGTCCTTTGGAGAGCCAGCGTCTTGCAAGAGGCTCATTAGCCCGTTCCATTCAAGAAGCAACTTCCAACCCAACCAGACCCCCCCCCCAAAAAAGAATCTGCAACTCCCACTGATGCCTCAGGCCGCACGCTTTGGACACTGCAGATGAGCCCAGGCTGCTCTTTCCATCCCTCCCCTCGGTGGCACCGTGAGCGTGGTCCCACCGGAGTTGCTGCCAGCGAGGTCATTATCCAACATCCCAGTTGCCAGCCCCACAAGCCCTTTGCTTCACGCAGTGCTGGGACCGTCTGGGATCCTGCAGAGCATCTGCATGATTGCAGCTCCAGCCTGCTCCGTTCCCCTGGCTAAGAAAGGACATGGGGAGTCTATATTTAGCCTTAGAAATGGCTGGAGTGCGTTGGGGAAAGCAACCTCACACAACAGAATAACAACCAGCAAACCAGTCCTCGCGGCCCACCCAGTACTTTTCCTCCTTAAAATAAGAAGCAGAGAGTGAAGAAAACAAGAAGTTGGAGCCAAATGAGACAACGCTGAGAACATTCGCTGCCCGTCGCTGCTGGCCAAGGGACGGTGAATGGAAAAGGACGGGGAAGTCAACAGCAAAACCTGGTCTGTAAATAGCTCGAGTCTGGCTCGCAACGGGGAGGGAAACGCATCCCCTCAACAAGCCCTGAGGATGGAGCCGACGCACGGATTGGGAGAGGTGGCCGTGGGTCAGCTGGGGACGTCGCAGGGGCACAGAGCAAGGGGTCGATGCGTGGGGCTGGCACAAAGAAGGTGCTCGATGTGGATGTGGGAACTGAAACCGTGGCAGGGCCTGGAAGAGGAACCTCCTGCCCCAATCCCACCCGCGCGCTGATGGTGCTGAGTCAGCAGGAGCGCGGCACAGCCCGGCCCAGCCTGTGGCTCAGCACTGACCACACACCCCCACGCTGTCCTGCGGCCTCAGAACCCCCCCTCCATGCGCTCCCTCCCAGGGCAAAGGGCCCTTGCAGAGGCACGTGCTCCCTGCGCTGCTTGGAGGGGCTGAGCAGCACCCAGGTCCCCACTGAATGGCCCCCCATAGGGAGCACAGCATCCCAAAGGCAGAGCCAAAACCACAACGGTTTTGGGCTCAGCTGCCCCTGCCTCCCGTACAGGGCAGCGAAACTCGCTCACTGTGGGCATCCATCCCTGTGGGAAGGCGTCTGGAGCAGGGAACAGCAGGAGCACACAGCAGAAAGCCGGCGCAGACCCCCGCATCCCTCTAGGAACGGCAGCGATGCTCCTGGTGAGGGCAAAGGGCTCCTCACCCTGCCCCATCCTCAGCCACCCTCCCCAGTGCAGGATAATGCCCACGGCAAACACCAGGAGATAACCAGGATGCTGCTGCAGCCGGGTCCCCCCACAGCATCCCAGATGGGGAAGGAGAGGGGCTGAGCTCAACCTGCCCTTGACAGCGAGAGGATGGGGTTTGCCCTCCCACCTCGAAGCTGACACGAGGCTGTTCCTGGGGTCCCCACCTCGCAGTTGGGTTACGCAGCTTTTCCCTTCACTTGTCCCTGCTCTTCCCCTCCTGCAAGGAGACGGGGATGCCTCGTGCAGCAGAACGGAGCCGGTGGAGCAGGCAGGCAACCGGCACCGGGCATCTCACACGGGCTCATGGTGAGGAGGAACCAGAGGCAGATCCTTTGGAAGAGGCTCCCGGGAGCCAGGATTAGGGAGGACCAGGGTGGGTTTTGCTCCACATCAGCCCCGTGGGTCCTCAACACCAGAGAAGCAGCGTCACGAGCTGGAGGGCTGGAGCAGCCCCCGCTCCTGAGGAGCACACGGAACCACATGGAGAGGACATGAGGAGACACCAAAAGACAAGGGCGACGTGCGCCACAGCTGCTCCCACCTCCACACCACCCACCCAGGCTTTGGAAGCAGCAGGAAGGCAGAAAGCAACGCCTCGGTTTCACCCCAAAACAGGCACCGCTGCCAGGGATGCTCCAGCACTGCCCCATCCATCAGCACGCGCCATGGGACAGGGAGCACACGGGACAGGGGCAGCATCTCCCATGCAGGGGCAGGCTCCTGCGAGCCCCAGGATGCTCCACACAGGGCCAGCGGGTACCCTCCTGTCCTCACCATTGCATTGGAAGCGCTGCACCGAAGCACCGCAGCCCTTAACCACAGGTACTGCCAAGCCAGGAGAGGGGCAAGCCCTGCCCGCCCTCACCCGTGGCCCCATGGCTGCGTGGGGCAGCTCCGTGCCACTGGAAAGCAGCACCGTAGCTTTCCTGGTAGACAGGAGCCATGCACCGGTGCCCTTTGTCCTACTGGAATGGATTCCCCCCTATCCCCCAAGCTGGACTTTGCCTCCTGCAGCCAAAGCCAGGATCAACTGAACAGGTCCAGAGCTGCAAACAGGGGCAGTGCTTGTCTCTAGGCAAGGATGGGGACTCTGCACCCCACTGCCCACAGCATCAAGGCAGCACCGGCTCCATCACAGCTCCCAGCTTGCCCCTGGCCTGAAGCAGATCAGAGCCCAGCCAGGACCACTGGAGCCAAGCTGCCACCCTCTGTACCCCTGCCAGCTTCAAGAGCCCCTGTGCAGCCTCCTGCAGCTCCATCCCCAGCTCTCCAAGGAGCCCGCATCCTGCTGGGCTGCCCCATGGAGCAGAACCTCACCCCCAATGTCACCCCCGAAGGGAGGGCAGCCTGGCGCTGGGAGGGAGGGGTGGCTCTGCATTGGGTTTCACCCCACTCCAGCTGCTGGGGTGGAGAAGGGGCCAGAGGAACTTCCTTCCCGCACATCATCCTTCCGCAGCCTGTTTCCAAAGGCAACGCAGCTTATGCAATGAGCGATGCCCGTTCCTCCCGCCCCCGTGGACTTGGGAAGCTGCCGGCAGCTCCCAGCCACCATCCAGTGAGGATGAGGCCTATGGACATGGGGATCCTGGGGAGCGGGGTGCGAGCAGGGAAGCAGCAGGTCAGCGGTTCACCGTGCCCATCCCCAGCGGGTCAATCAACCTCTGCTCCCTGCAAGGGACACCAGTGAAGCACCCAGACCTCCAGTGGGGCGAGGAGGGATGGAAACCGCAGGCTCCAGCCTCCCGCAGCCCCAGACAGTAATGTGGGGCAGGGACCTGGCGCTCTCCCAAGCCTCCTCCTCCTCTTCCTCCATCCCCCCGACCTGGGGACAGGTCAAGCGCTGCCACCACACCAAAACCCAGCAGCTTCACTCCGAGGTGGGCGAAGAAAGGGCACAGAAAACCCATTCCCCCCCCAAAAAATAACCCTCACAGCAACCAACTGCTCCCATCCCCTGCCAGGGCCATCCGGAGGGAAGCCGTAAGCGGAAAGTGCCAACTCAGAACCCCCATTTCTCCGCTTTGAAAGGGAAAAGCAGGCTCCGGCCCCGGCATCGCAGGAACTTCTCCATGGCCGGCTCCCGGCGCGTTCGGCTGCCAGCTCCCAAACGCGCTCCCGCTGCCAAGAGCGGCCCCTCATCCGCTCAGAGCCCTCGGCCGCGGAGCTGACGAGCTCCTCAAAGTATTTACTGAATAGATCAATAAGCGCCGGGAACGCGAGGACGTGCGCAGCCTGGAAAGAAAGCGGCTGGCGGGGGGCCGGCCCGGGCCGACGGACGGGGGGGGGGGACAGCCCCAACGCTGGGTAAACATTGACCCCAGTGCCACCGCGCTGGCCACGGCCGAGCCCCGCAGCCGGGGCTGCGGCAGGAGAAGCGGCCCCAGTTATGCAAGGAGCGTGGGGCGAGGCCAAGCAGCCCCGGGGAGCTGGGGGACCCCCGCGTTAAGGGGATGCCGGGTCCCAACTTTGCTGCTTGGCTGGAGGGGGGCAAACTTCGCATTCCCGAGGAAAAGGGGGCGTCGAGGGGGGGGGGGGGGGGTGTGGAACCCCTCGGAACGGTTGAGAGCGGCCGGAGGGGGCCTGGGGGGGCGCGGGGAAGGGCGGCCCGGCCCGGTGCCCCACCCCTTCGCCCGGTGCCCTCCGTCGCTCTCCCCCTTGGCTCAGCGGGGCCGTGCTGCGCCCGCTCTGCTTTGTCACGGCGGCGCCCCCCGACCCGAGCTCCGCGCCCCCGACAGCGGCCGCGGGGCCGCGCAGCTGCGGCTCTCCCGGTCCCCCCCGTCCGTCCCCCCCCCCCGCCTCCAACCACCACCAGCCCCGCTCCCCACCGCGGGGCCCGGGCCCTGCACTCACCTTCGAGGGCGCGGGCGGCGGGCGCGGCCAGCAGGGCCAGCAGGCACCCGGCGAGGGGCAGCAGCGGCCCCATGCCGGCGGCTCGGCGGCGGCTCGGCGGCGGCTCCTCACGCCGTGCTGCCCGCGGGGCGGCGCGTCCCGGGCCCGCGCACCGACATCCGCGGAGGGAGGGGGCGCGGGGCGGGGGCGGGCGGGCGGGGGAGGGACGGGACGGGGCGGGCCGGGATGGGACGGGGCGGGCGGAACCTCGGGACCCTCCGGACCCTCCGGGCTGGGCGGCGGCGGCGGCGGAGGAGAGGAGGAGGAGGAGGAGGAGGAGGGGGGCGAGGGGAGGGAAAGGGAAAGGGGAGGGGGGGGGGCGAGAGGGGATGGATGGATGGATGGAAGGATGGATGGAGAGCGCGCGCCGCCGCGCCCGCCTGACGTCACCGGGCGCGCGCCGCCGCCGCCGTGCGCGCTCCCGTTGGGGAACGCGGGGGGGGGGGGGGGGAGACGGGGAAAGAGGAGGGGGGGGAAGAGTGAGGGGGGTCCTACGCTGCGACCGCGCGGTGCGCATGCGTGCGGGGTACCGGGACTGCTCTCCCCCCCCCCCCCGGTGCGGGCAGGAGCACGGCCCGGTGCGGGCTCGGTGTGAGCCCGGTGCGGAGCGGGCAGGCGCTGCCGCTGCTGCGTCCACGCGTGGTGCCCGGGCCCGGCGATGCCCGCCCCGGGTTCGGGGCGGAGGCGCCGCTGCGGATCAAGCACAGGACGGAGAACAAACGGTGCCCGGGACGGGGGAGCCTCGGCCCCGGTTCCCCCGCGCCCACCGGGCAGCCCCGGGTACCCTCTGCACGGGGTGGCCCTCCCAAGCACGTCCCTGCGAGCCCCCCCCCCCCCCCGATCCCCCCCCATCCCTTCCCCTCGGTGGGTCCCCGTGGGCCGGCTCCGTTTTGCCACCCCCGACACCCCCTCATCACCACGGGTATGATGTCAGAGCCGGAGCCCTGACGTCAGAGCCGGAGCCGTGACATCATTCATCTGTCACAGCATCCCGCCATGCCGCTGCCTGCACGGGGCTGAGGCCGAGTGCTGGGGGGGGGGGGGGGGGCGGTTTGCAGTCTGCAACCCCCCCCCGAGTGATGTCACTTGTTAAAACAATGACGTCACTCGGCCGTCCCACCCCGGTGAGGCAGCGGCGCTGGCAGAAGCTGCTGCGCCAGATGTTCGGGAGGAAGATCCAGATGTTCTGGGAAGCCGCCCCTGCAGAAGGGCGGGGGTTGGGGGGGGGGATGTCCCGGGGGCGGCGGCGGGGGGGGGGAGCCGAAGGGCTGCTCGGTCCCGTCCCCTCACGGGGGCCCCCGGAGGTTGCGCAAGCCCCGCCGTGTGGAGACGACCGGATTCCAGCCTCGAGTGGCCCCAGGCCAGACCCCCCCCTTCCTCGCAGGATGCTGCCCCAAACCGGGATCGGGGGGGGGGGGGAACCGACCCCACCGCCCCCCCGAACACCCGCGGCTGTGGGGGACAGCACCCGGTGCCGAGGGGGGGCAGTGAATACGGAGCCACGTCTCACGCCTGGAGCGGCCACGAGCACCGAGGGGTCAGCAGCGCCGCGGCGTGAAGAGCGTTGGGGACAACGCAGGGGAGAGAACCCAGGGCTCCGGACCGCGGGGGTCCGGCGGCGGCTCTGCCCCGGCAGCCCCCGCCCCGGTGGCACCGGCGGAGCGGCAGCGCTCCCTGGCGGCCCCGCCGTGGCCCTTCCCGATGCGGCCCCCTCCGCTCCGCTGAGGGCTGTCGGAGCAGCCCCGGGACCACCCGGGGTGGGCAACGGACCCGTCCGATCCCAGCGTGGGCATCCCCGTGCAGGGACCCCGCTCCCGTCCTCGGGCCGGCACAGGACGGGGCACGGGACCGGCTGCGGGGTGCGGGAGCGGGGTGCGTGGGTACCAGAAACGGGGCAGATTCGGGGCGGGGGGCGGGCGGTGTCACCGGGCGGGCGCGGGGCTCGGGCAGGTCCCTGCGGTGGCCGCGGGTGCCGGTGTCGGGGCCGTTCCATTGCCGGTGCCCCCCCCCCCCGCACGCACCCGCCGCCGCCTCCGCGTCTCCTCCCCCTTCCTGGTGCTCGGCGCTTTCCGCCGGAGCGGGGCAGCCGCGGGACCCGGCCCGGCCGCGCCCGCAGCCGCCATGGAGTGAGGGGTGCGCGGCCCGGCCCGGCCGCCCCCCACGACCGGCGGCTCCCCCCCAGGTAACGGCGCCGCGGGAGGGACGGGGGAGCGGGGCCGGGACCGGCGGTGGGGCCGAGGCCTCCGTGGAGCGCCCGTTCGGGGGGGGCCGTCACGGCTCCGGCCGCTGCGGGGGAGCGGAGGCACTGCCCGGTGTCACTGCGGCGTTTTGGGGTGCGGTGGGGAAGGGGCTCCGGGTCTGCGGGAGCCAGGGCTGGGTTGAGCTGGGCTTGGGCCGGCGTCGAGGCTCCCGTTGGCCGCGTAGGTGGCCGTAGGAAGAGCTTCCAGTGGCAGGGAGCGTCCGGTTGAGGCAGCCCCTGCGGGGCCCGCAGGGTCCTCCCTCCCTGCAGCGCCATCCCTGGGGTCCCAGCGACCAGGACCGTGGTGCTGTGGCCACGGAGTGGTGCCCCCCCCCCCCCCCAGCACCATGGGGAAGCCGAGGCCTGGTGAGCAGCAGTGGGGTCTCTCAGGCTGCATCCCTATGGAGGCAAAGGTGGAGCAGAGCCCAGGTGTCAAGGACCGCAAAGCCTCGGAGCGTCTGACCCGGAAAAAGCCCCGGGGAAAGCTCTGCTCCGTGCCCGGGAGGATGAGGAGGGTGCAGAGGGATGTGCGTACCCACAGCCCGCCAGCTCCCGGCACTGGGCTGGGACACGGCCAAGGGCAAGGGGGAGCTGGCCAGGAGTGGGGTCCCTCCCGGTCCCCAAGGGTAGGGGCTGCATTCTGCTGCCAGGAGGTGCCTGTGCTGGATGAGTAACAGCAGTGAGGGCCACGGCAGCTCTGGCCTCAAGGATGGGGACTTGGTTTCCCTGTGAGTGAGCAGAAAGCCCCTGCTCGGAGCACAGGGGTCCCTGATCCCCCCTCCTGCACCCGGGCTCCTCCACCAGCGCTGCCGAGGAGGCAAAGTGGCCCCTTGGGTAGAGGAGGAAGCGAAAGCGGCTGCGCCGGGGTGGTTCGGGCAGGGGGAGCGGGCTCGGGGCACACCCCGGGGCCGTATCCTGCCGCGGGGTTTCCCCGGGAGGCAGCTCCCTGGCCGAGCACGTGTCCCCATTGGGGGCCCGAATGTGGCTTCCCCGGCCGCATCTCACCTCCCTGCTGCCGCATCAGGCCTGGCCACTTGCTGCCAAGGGAGCCTCTGCTCCCGAGTGCCACCTTGGGGGTATGAGCCCTGTGGGAGATGGGGACGCATCTGCAGTGGTTGGGGTAGGTGCGTGGTTGTCCTGGGGCAAGGGTCTGGAGCTCTGTCCCCTGTCACTCCCCTGTTTCCTTCTCCAAAGCGCTGTGGAGGTGCTGATGCAGCGAACGCTGCGTGGCCTGATCCTGTGGCGGCGCAGGGTGCTGGGCCTTGGCAGGGAAACGCTCTTCTGCAGAAAGAGCAGAGGAGGAAAACATGGAAAGGAGGGGAGGAAGAAAACAGGGCACGGCTGAGCCGAAGGAGCTGCTGTGATGGATGCCAGGAGGGGACGGGCCTGTCCCCACCCTTGGAGCTCCTTCGAGCCGTTGTCCCCTGGGTTGGAAGGGAGCTGGGATCCGGGGAGGAGGAGCCCAGCACCTCCTGCACCCTCCGAGCATATTCAGGCATGCCCAGCTTTAGGTCCCAGGTTACCACTTCCCACCCAGCTGCTTTCTCCCAAGCAGAAATACAGGTTTGAATCTGTATTCAGATAAGAGGGGAGGATGGGGATTGCATCCCGAGGTGCACCAGAGGCTGCTTTTCCCCTCTCGCTTCCCCGCATCCCGGCAGCTGCCATCTCCCCGATGGCACGGGCAGAACGAGGGCAGCCCCGGGGTGTCCCTTGTCGCAGCCGCGGCGCGGTTGTTGTGCGCTCCGGGGTCGACGTTGCCCCAGTGATGCCGGCTTCCTTCCCCTCGCACCGCTCCTCAGAGCCGCCCCGGCAGCTCCACCTCCGCCACCGTGACGTGACGCGGCTCCTCTTTGCGGTCGGGGCACGGGAAGCCAACCCTCGGGGTCCCGGAGCCATCCCGGAGCCATCCCGGACGTGTCCGAGCCGCAGGATCCGGTCTCTGCCCCCGGGGAACCGGCAGCGAGGTGCGTCCGCAGCCGGCGCAGAGACCCCCTCCCCTCCTCCGCTTTCCTCCCGTGCTGGGCCCTATGAGCGGGGCAGGGGGAGGAAGGGGATGGAGCCGTTTGGAAGAGGCACGGAGCGGGCAGGGAAGGGTTCTCGGAGCTGCAATGCCGGGGACTGGAGGAGCCGCGACAGCGCCCACCCCCAGCGCTGGAATTCCCGGCGGAGTTTCCCATCTAACGCCTCATTCCAGGCCTCTTCGTGCTTTCCATGACCCCGCTGTTTACGGGGAGCGGCTGCGGAACGGTTCGGGGTGGTTCTGGGGAGCAGCAGAGCAGTCTCACGCTCTTCCTGCTCCCCCAGTGCTTCTCCCATCTCTCCTGTCCCCTCCCCATTGTCCTTGTACATTGCCCACGGCAGAAGGCACAGGGATTCCCCAGAGATGCAGGAAACCGAGGCACAAGCTGGCTCCCCGCCTGACCAGGATTGCCCAAGAGGCTGATCCTGGATCAGCTCCTTCTTCCTGCTCCTCCTCCTCTGCAGCAGCCCTGACCCCACGGAGCAGCAGGTTCAGATGGTGCAGGGACAAGCAGCAGCTCTCGGAGGAGCTGGGCTGGGGGCTCTGGGTGCTGCCCTATGGCCCCTCTCCTGTTTCTCCGCAGTTCCCAAGATGTCTCTCTGGAGCATCGTCTCCCATATGCCACCGGAGGAATTCAGTGGGCTCTTCACGGAGTTTCCCCGGAGCCTGCGCTGTGTCCTGGCTGACTGGCTGGAGACCCAGCCCTGGTGAGGCCCCGGAGCCACTGTCTCTTCACCGGGGACTGTAGCAACAGGACAAGGGGTGATGGGTTTAAACTGAAACAGGGGAAGTTCAGGTTAGATATAAGGAAGAAGTTCTTTACTGTGAGGGTGCTGAGGCGCTGGCACAGGGTGCCCAAGGATGCTGTGAATGCTCCATCCCTGGCAGTGTTCAAGGCCAGGCCGGACGGAGCCTTGAGTGACCTGGTTTAGTGTGAGGAATCCCTGCCCATGGCAGGGGGTTGGAACCGGATGATCTTGGGGTCCTTCCCAACCCAAATCAGTCCAGGATCCTATGGTGGAGGCAGACGCACGTTTGGGATCGGTTTTGGGAGGTCACATCCTCTCCAGGGAACCCTCTTGCCCTTGTTCATGCACCAAATTGCCCCCACAAACACAGCCAGCACTGGGTGGCAGCAGGCAGGCTGCTGTCCCCTTCCTCCATGGCGCAAGTGTGTGGCTCAGGGTTGCACAGGGGATGGTGGAGGATTCCTGCCCATCCACCAAGCCCTTCTTCCCTCTCCAGGGAGTTCATCAATGGCTCGGATGCCTTCTGCACCAGCGTGGCCAGCGGGATGCTCTCGGCCATGCTGGAGAAGCTCCGCAGTGCTGCCAGCAGCGATGGGCAGCAGTGCCAGATCCTCCAGCAAGTCAATGGCATCGAGGTGCGTGGCGCTGGGCACGGGGCTCCTTGGGGCCGGGTCGCACTGGGGTCCATTTGGTTCTGTTCTGCTTCTGCTTTGGTTCAAGCGCTGCTTGAAGGGGTCGATGCCCCCCTCGTGGAAGGCCAGCGCCATCCAGAAGCAATGAGCTTGCGTGGACTCAGCCGCTGGGGGCTTTGGGGTGCTGCCAGCCCCCACCTCACCAGATGTTCCCCATGTTCTGCTTGAGCAGCCGATGCCTCCTTCCTCCACACCCTGTGCTCTGTGCCATGCCTTGCGCCGTGCCACGGTTCCTCCTGCTGCATGGGCATGGGCATGGGCATGGGCATGCGCTGGGTTTCTTTCCTGGGCTTTCCCTCTGTACCGAGGTCTGGTTGAGCCACTTTCTGTCTCTCTTCCACCTTCTGATTGCAGATTTAACCCCTCTGCTCTCTGCTGCCAGCGAAGCTCTTAGCGTAAGGGCTGAGTGCTGCCCATTCTGGCTGCAAGCTCTGGTTTTTGGGTAACAGACACTTCTAATATCCAGCGTTTGGGAAGGGGTCAGCTGCAGTGGTAACTTGCAGGGCACGGGGTGGCTTTCCAAAGCTTTTTGAAGCTGCTGTAGGAAAACACGCGGGCGTTTCAGCGGAGGGTGTTTAAACGAGAGCCACGCTCCCGTGTTCCCTCCTCCTCATCCCGTAACAGCAAACCCGTATCTCTCCCGAGCTCCCTGCTGCATCCAAGGGAGGCAAAGGCCTGGAGCTGGCTGGTGGGAGACCAAACCTGGCCCTTCTGTCCCCCGGTGCTGTTGTCCAGACATGGGGCTGGAGCAAAGGGTCCGGGTTGGTTGCACGGGAAGCATCCGACATTCCTGGTTTGGGAAGTAGCTGATGCGGGAAGTGCGTGCAGGCCGGAGGAGATGATGTGGGACACAGGGAGCGGAGCCAGGAGGGAAATTCCTCTGCTTGCGTTCTATGGAAGGCATGGATCCACGCGGGCCAGGCCAGCCGGGAGGATCTTCCCCGGGTGTCGGGCTTGGGGTACTTGGCAGCAATGGGGGGTTTGCTTTGGTTGGATTGTTTGCCCAGTCCGGTTCTCGTTTCAAATGGATTCATTCATGTTTTGATGCACAGCTCAGGGTGGGAATTACCAGCATTCCAATGGCTCGGGTCATGAAAGCCTGACTTAGCACCAGAACGCATGGATAGGGTGGGAGGATGCTGGGGCTGCGGGGATCATATCCTGCCCCACTGATGCTCTGCATCCCCGCAGAACATGTACCGGCGGGACCCGCTGCGCCTGGTGTCCATCCTGAGAGCGATCCTGGATGGGGAGAAAGCCGCTGTGCTCAAGAGGGTGCGTGGTCCCTGCTCCCCTCCCGCGGCACCCCAGGGCGTGGGGTGGGCTCTGGGCGCTGCTCACCACGCTCTGCTCTGCCCCAGGACCGTCACCTCCCGCTCAGCTTCCACCGGCGGCAGGAGGAGCTCAAGTTCAACGTGGGCCTGCAGCGGCTGCAGCATCGCGTGCGCCGGATCCAGGCGCTGCGGGATGGTCCCACAGGTGAGGGGATGCATCAGGATGGGGCCCACGGAGCAGCGTGTCCCGCAGTACTCAGCCACCATCTCCCCACACTAACGGGGCTGCCCCATCCTTCTCCACAGCCTCTTTGCAGGACCCACAGCTAAAGACGGAAGCAAAAGCCTCAGAGAGCGTGAGTGGGGTCTGGGTACCAGGCGGAAGAGCAGCATCTCTGGGGCAGGAGAGGGTTTGGTGCCCTGCAGGAGGTGGCACAGGGCCGTGGGTTGATGCCCCGCAGGAGCTGCCCACCCTGATCCTGGAGGCTGTGAAAGAGCTGGAGGCGGCCAAGCAGCAGGTACTGAAGAGGATCCAGATCTGGAAGAGGCAGCAGCAGCTGGCAGGGAATGGGGCTCAATTTGAGGAGAACCTGGCCCCGCTGCAGAAGAGGTGAGTGGCACAGGGCAGGGATGGGGGGACCCGGAGCAGGACCGTGGCTGAGGATCCCCCGTTCCCCTTGGTTCAGATGCGAGAACCTGGTCGAGGTTCACTTCCAGCTGCATCAACAAGTGATGGGAGTGAGCGCGGAGCTGGGGGCTGAGCTGGTACCCAGGCTCCAGGAGCGGCTCAATGAGGTCTTATCCAGCCTGGTCAAGAGGTAACGGTGGCATTGGGGTGAAGGGGGGGGCTCTGCAGCGGGGGGTGTTGTGCTGAGCACCATCGGTACCTGTGTCCCCAGCTCCTTCCTGGTGGAGAAGCAGCCCCCGCAGGTCCTGAAGACCCAAACCAAGTTCCAAGCCAGTGTCCGGTTCCTGCTGGGCCCGCGGCTGCTGAAGGCATCGGCCAAGCCCTACATGGTGCGGGCTGAAATGGTGACGGAGAAGCAGGCTCGGGAGCTGGCGCTCAGCGCCTACAGCAGCACCCTCAGGTGAGGGGGCCGGGGGCTCAGCACAGGGTGAGGGGGCTGCAGGTGGCAACCATAGCCCCTGAGCTCTTCCTCCGCCCCAGCGAGAGCACCGGGGAGATCATGCACAACGTGGTGGCCCTGGAGACCAACCCCACCAGCGGGACCTGCTGCGCCAACTTCAAGAACGTGGTGAGGGGCCGTCAGCGAGGGATGGGGTGGGGATGGGAGCTTTGGGATGAGGTAGGATGGGATGAGATGGGATGGGATAGGATGGGGTGGGATGGGGTGGGGTGGGATGGGAGCTTTGGGATGAGGTAGGATGGGATGAGATGGGATGGGATGAGATGGGATGGGATAGGATGGGGTGGGATGGGGTGGGATGGGATGGGATGGGAGCTTTGGGATGGGATGGGATGGGATGAGATGAGATGGGATGGGGTGGGATGGGAGCTATGGGATGAGATGGGGTGGGGTGGGATGGGAGCTTTGGGATGGGACAGGATGGGAGCTTTGGGATGGGATGGGATGGGAGCTTTGGGATGGGATAGGGTGGGATGGGAGCTTTGGGATGGGATGGGATGGAATGGGATGGGGTGGGATGGGATGGGATGAGCTGAGAGCTTTTGGATGGGGTGGGATGGGAGCTTTGGGATGGGAGGGGATGAGATGGGAGCTTTGGGTTGGGATGAGGTGGGATGGGATGGGATGAGATGGGATGGGATGGGATGAGGTGGGGTGGGAGCTTTGGGATGGGATGGGGGTCTCCAAGGCTTGCCCAGCGGTGATGCTCAGCTCTCCCCCTGCCCAGCTGCTGAAGAAGATCAAGCGCTGCGAGCGGAAGGGGTCCGAGTCGGTGACGGAGGAGAAGTGCGCGGTCCTGTTCAGCACCTCCGTGGCCCTGACCGCCAGCAACCTCTCCATCCACCTCCAGGTACCAGCACCATGGCCACGGGATAGGGCTGGACAATGCCATGTCCCCTATGGGACACCCTGGTCCGTCCTGGGCAGCCCCATCTCGCTCAGGGTGGCCTCAGGACTCATTGGGGGGCCGTTGTCTCTGCCCCCAGGTCCTGTCTCTGCCCATCGTGGTCATTGTCCATGGGAACCAGGACAACAACGCCAAAGCCACGGTCCTGTGGGATAACGCCTTCTCCGAGATCGTGAGTGCCACAGGACGAGGAGATGCCGGGATGCTGGGGTTGGGTCCGGCTCCGGGATGGAAGCATCCTGACGCCCTCCTGCCCTGCCCCAGGACCGGGTGCCCTTCGTGGTGGCCGAGCGGGTGCCCTGGGACAAGATGTGCGACACGCTGAACCTGAAGTTCATGGCCGAGGTGCAGACCACCAAAGGGCTCCTCAAGGAGCACTACTTCTTCCTGGCGCAGAAGATCTTTAATGACTACAGTGCCAGCCTCGAGGACTTCCAGAGCCGCAGCGTGTCCTGGGCCCAGTTCAATAAGGTTACTGGGAGAGCTGGTCTGGGCGAGCAGGGACCAGCGTGGCCCTGGGCATCCTCACACCCTCCCTTCTACCCCAGGAGATCCTGCCCAGTCGGGGATTCACCTTCTGGCAGTGGTTTGACGGAGTCCTGGACCTCACCAAGAGGTGCCTCAAGAGTTACTGGTCCGATAGGTGGGTACTCGGGGCCAAGCGGGATTCGGGAGCAGCTCCAGGGCCAGACCTGGGGATCCCCGGTCCCATCTGCGCATCCCTGCAGGCTCATCATCGGCTTCATCAGCAAGCAGTACGTCTGCAAGCTCCTGAGCACGGAGCCCGATGGGACCTTCCTGCTGCGCTTCAGCGACTCCGAGATCGGGGGTGTCACCATTGCCTACGTTATCCGGGGCAAGGATGGTGCGTTGGGGGGCACGGGGGCTGCTCTCAATGCTGTCACCATGGCCTGGGGACATCGGGTGTTACGGGCTCATGATGGAGCCTTGTGCTGTCTCCCTTCAGGCTCCAGCCAGGTGGAGAACATCCAACCCTTCTCTGCCAAGGACCTGTCCATCCGCTCCCTTGGCGACCGCATCCGGGACCTGGGGCAGCTCCGCAACCTCTACCCCAACACCCCCAAGGACCAGGCGTTCGGGAGCCACTACAACAGTGAGCAGGAGGGGAGCAGAGATGGGCAATGCTATGGGGAGCTCAGAGGGCTTTGAGCAGAGGGGCAGAGAGGGTTGGCATGGCTGGGGTGGTGGGTGATGGATGCTTCTCCTCTCGGAGCAGAAGAGCAGACAGGCAAGGACGGCCGGGGTTATGTCTCCACCGCCATCAAGATGACAGTGGAAAGCGAAAGGTGGGTGTTTGTGCGAGATCCCCCATAGGGATCTTGAGCCTCCCATAGGGATCCCAAATCCCATCATGGGCTGCACTGGAGCACATCTCTGAGCACTGACTCGCCCATGCCCGGAGGCTGGACCACACCAGCCCTGTGCCCATGGCAACGATGCGCTTGCAGGGACCAGCATCCCCAGAGCGCTGCAGGGACCCTCCCCAAGGCCGAG
Source organism: Lathamus discolor (assembly GCF_037157495.1). Classification (NCBI taxonomy): domain Eukaryota; kingdom Metazoa; phylum Chordata; class Aves; order Psittaciformes; family Psittacidae; genus Lathamus; species Lathamus discolor. The sequence goes on from NC_088906.1 coordinate 2,637,519, forward strand.
GCCTCCCCGCTTCCGATGTTCAACCTGCCCATGCTGCAGCCCGAGGGCCTGCAGCCGGTCCTCAGCCCCATGTGGTGAGTGCCCGGGGCAGAGGCAGCCGCACCGGGGTGCAGGGGGGTGCTAACACCTCCATGTGTCTATTGCAGCCCCCCCGCTCCCTTCTGCCCCCCACCCATCCCCACGGGTTACCCCACGGGTGAGAGCAGCGTCAACGTGATGGTCACCAACAACCTCAGGTCCTCCTTCCCCAGGTAGGAGCGGTGCTGGTTGAAGGCACTGGGGGCAGGTTGGGCCCCCCCATAGCCCCCATGGAGGGGGGTGTTTCCCCATGTGCTCCTCCTCCCCGCAGCACATCCCCGATGCTTTCTCCATCCCTGGCCATGGAGCCTCCACTGCCTCGCTGCGAGGACCTTGCCTTCAGGAACCCATTGTAAGACCTGGCACATGGGTATGGGGGGGGACCCGGCCCTGACCCCCCCCCTTCTCCCAGCCCAAGGGACCTTTCCTAGCTGAGCAGTGCTCCCAGTACCCTTCTGCTGACCCAGTCAAGCACTTCCCCTCTGGGGGAGCACCAAGGGGGTACCCCATGGTTTACATCACCACCACCACCCCCCTTTCTTTGCCCCCCCCAGGCCCTTCATGCCCAACCAGTACATGACTGGGGAGGCCTCACAGATGCTGTCGGGGGGGCCCTCGCCGGAACCGCAGGATGAGGAGATGCTCGAGCTGGCCCCATTGACGCTGATGGTGGACCCACCGCTGCAGAGCACCCAGAGGTGGTAAGTACATGGTGAGGGGGGGGACACCATTGGGGTGCCCGAGGGGGGGGGATGCCCTGCATCACCCTATGCCTGCCTTGCCCAGGCTGCCCAGCATGGACCAGCAGCCCTGCTCCGACCTGGACCAGTTCCTGCAGGAGATGTCAGTGGAGGGGACCCCCTTCCCGCCCCCCCCCCAGCACAGTGGGTACCCCAATGCCTCCTGCTGGGGCCTGGGGGAGTCCCGCTGGGAAGACAGCATCCGACCGGGGCACGTGTGAGGGGGATGCTGGGGAGGGGACATTGGACTGTGCCCCCCCCCCCCCAGCAAAGCATCACTGGGTTGATATGGGCTTGGGGGGGGGGGGGGGGCGGATTTTGGGTAACACTTGGGTGAATCTGCTGCACTTTGGAGCCTGGAGCTGCCGCCCTGGATGGAGGGACCCCCCCCAGCCCCCAGTGTGTGACACAGCCCCCCCATACCACAGGCCACACATCGGGACCCCCTCACTAGAGCCCAGCGATAGCGCTTGCTTTGGGGTTTGTGAGGTGTGTGTGTGTCCCCCCCCAAGATGGGAGTGGGGTTGCAGTGGGGTGAGGGGGGGGTGGCGTGGGGGGGGGGGGGGGGGGGCAGGGACATAAGCCATAAAATAAAGTTTTATTCCCAAATAACAAAATAAATAATCTCCTGTACACGTTACAAAGGAGGAGGCGCCGCGAACGCTCGAGAAAGACACCACAGTCCTACGGGGGGGGGGGACACACAGGGGGACATGGGGACCCCGGGGCTGGGCACCGCTTATGGGGCCATGGGCATGGGACAGGAGAGACCCCGAGGGGCTGGGGGGGGGCAGCACCACCCCCGTGCCCATCAAACGCCACCCGCATGGTGCTGGGAGGGGGGGGCACACGCGTGACCCCCACAACACAGGGACCGTGCACATGAAGGTAAATGGGGGGGTGCGGGGTTGGGGGGGGGGGGGATTTAGAGCTGAAACGCTGCACGTGGGTGATGCGGTGCTGCGGGGGGGGGGCGTCCCAACGGGTGTGCGGGGAGGGAGGAGTGGGAAGGGGGGGTCACAACGCGGTGCGTGCTGCGGGGGGGGGGTGGGGGGGGGCGGGTGCTGCGGGGGTGCTGCGGGGAGGGGGGGGGGTGGCGGTGATGTGGGGAGCACACGGTGCTGCACGTGGCTCCTGTGCGGTGATGGCGGGGGGGGGGGGGGGGGGCACGGGTTGCCCACCCAAAGGGGCCTTGGAGGGGGGGGACACGGGATGGTCAGCACAAGGGGTGAGCCGAGGGGGGGCTGTACAGCAGCTTCGAGTCCATCGAGGGCTCCCCCCAGCCCCGGGGGGGGGCTCAGAGCCTGGTGGGACCAGGGTATTGCTGCTGTGGGGCGGGGAGGGGGGGGCGCATCCCACCGCGGCTGAGGTAACCAGAGCATCGGTGCGGGAGAGGATGGGGCCCTGGGGGGGGGGGGGGGGGGCGAGGGGGGGGGGGGGCTGTGGCCAGGCCCTCACCGGCTCCCCGCACCCGGAGCACCGCCGGTACCGTCCCCCAGCACGTTATTGCTTCGTTAATGGGGGGGGGGGGGGGGGGGGGGGGGGGCTGCAGGGGCCTCACTGCCGGCTGCTGTCCTGCTCCACCTTGATGGTGCCGCGGGGGGGGCTCAGGGGGGGCCGGAGGACCCCGTTCTGCCAGCCCGTCCTCGAACTCTGTGGGGAGAATCAGGGATGGGGATGGGGGGGGGGGGGCATCAGGAAGATGCTTCCATAGAGAACAATGCTGCTGCCCCCCCCCCCCCCCCCGGGGGGGTGCTCACCGGGTGCCGGGGGCTTCCCGGGCAGGCAGGGGCTGAGCCGCCCCACACGTTCGTGGGAGACCAAGCGGGCCAAGCGCAGCCCCTCGTCCATCAGCGTCTGCTGCAGGATGTGGCGGCTCCAGAGCCCGTGCGGGGGGAGCCCCAGGGCCACGTCGGGGCCGGCACCGGGCGGCGGCGTCAGCCGGGGACAGGCCCCCGCCACTGCGGAGAGAAGGGGGAGATCGGGGGTTACCCGATGGGGAGGGTGGTGGGGGGGGGGGGGGGGGTGTCCGGCTGCTGCCTATGGACGGGTCCCCAGCTCACCCTGCAAGTGGCCGTCGAGGCTCTCCCCGGAGAGGCTGGCGGCGTCCTCCTCCAACGCGGCTCGGAACGCGGCCCCGGGCGGCTCCGGCCCCAGCGGCAGCGGCAGCAGCTCGGGGCGGCTCTGCTCCCCCGCCTGCCGGGAGCGCGCAGTGAGCGCAGGGCAGCGGGGACGGGCCCCATCCCACCGAGAGCAAGGGGAGCTCCGCGCTGTGCACGGCACCAGCCCCACAACCAGCCCCCCGCATCCCCCTGCGGCAGCATCGGTGCGGGTACGGACCCACCTCCTGCTTGAGCCGCTTGGCCGCGGTGCCTGCGCTGTCCTCGGGATGTGCCCTGCGCGGGGAAGGGGAGCAGGGGGGGGGACACACACACACACGAAGGGGCTGCGTCAGGCGTGGGGTGACCGAGCAGGGGCCCTGCGGGCAGCGCCCGGCGCCGCGGGGAGCGTGGGCCGGGCAGGGCGGTGCCGCGGCATCGGGGCTTTGGCACAGATGGAGCCGGGGGTGGCACAAGGGGGGGAGCGAAGGGAAAGGGCAGCGCGGCCACAGCGCACAGCGGGCAGGGAGGGGAGAGGGATGGGGCACCCCCACCACCATCATCATCCCCACACCCCCCCCCCCCGGCATTCCAGCCATTACTCCACCTCCCGCGGGTCCGAGGTCGGGCAGAAAACAACCCACACGAGGGAAAGGGGAACTTGGGTCCCGTCCCCATCGGGAAGCACTGAGCTATGGGGTGCGGAGGGGGGTGACAGCCAAGACCCCCCCCCCCCCCCGTCCGGTTTGTGACAGGGGGGGTAGCCAGGTCCGGGCTCACCTGGACACCTTGAGCGAGGACAGGTAGGTGCTCTCCCGTGCTACCTGGCGCGAGAGGGAGAAGAGCTCGACGCGCCGCAGCAGCAGCGAGTTGTCCCGCAGGCAGAACTGCGCGGCCGCCTCGTTGATGATGAGCTGTGGGGCGCAGAGGATGCGTGAGAGGGGGGGAAGCCCCAGCACCCCATGGCACAGGCAGCGTCTGACCCAGCGGACCCCATCTCCCACCCTCCCCAACCAACAGCGGGACCTGGGCACCACGCACCTCGTGCAGGGTGAGCTGCTTGCCCTCGCGGCGCCGGGCCTCGCCGCGGCCGTAGATCGCGCTGTGCCGCCGGATCTCCTCCTCCTTGTGCCGGTCGCCGTCCTCCAGCTGGAAGATGTGACCCACAGCCTTGGCCAGCTTCTTGTTGAGCTTCATGAGCGCCCGCAGCTCGGCCTCGCCGCCGCGGGGGTAGTTCTGCAGCAGCCGCTCCACGCTCTCTGCCACCGTCCCGCGCCAGCTCCGGCTCCAGCACCTCGGTACCCATGGCCTGCTCACCGCTGCTCCCACCCGGGGAGAAGGGGGGACCCCCCGGCTCCTCATCCCCCGCCGCCCTCCGACTCAGGGGTGCTCCTCCCCGGCCACGGCGGCACCGCCGACGGTGACAGCTTCTCCCCCGGCTCTGTGGGGGCTCCGGGCTGGGGGTGTCCCGGTGCTGCTGCCCCCTTTGCCCGCAGCCTCGCCGGGGCTGGCGTGCCCATTGCTGAGCGCCTTGCGCCCGCCCGCCTCCGAGAGCTTGAAGAGGGGGATGCTGCTGACGGGCACGGCCGAGACGGGCTGGCTGAAGAGCCCCGGGTTGGAGGCCCACTCACGCAGGGCCTTCTGGAGGCGGCGGACGTGCAGGGGTTTGGTGGCCATGCCCACCAGCGCCATGATCTCCAGGAACTCCTCCTCGCCCGCCTCGCAGAGCTGCTGCACGTCGTCCCCCCCTTGCTGGATGAAGGTCTCGTAGTAGCCCAGCAGGTTGGCGCGTTGCAGCACCCGGTACAGCTGCAGCTCCCCCAGCGTGCGGGGCAGGGCCATGGCGATCGCGCCTGCAGGACCCACGGGTCACGACGGGCACGCAGGAGAAGCCCCCTCGCCACCAGGGAGGTGACGGGGGGTGCCCCAGGGTCCCCAAACCCCACGGGGCACCCAGGCTGGGTCGGACCCAGTGTCCACAGCTCCTTCAGACACAGCAAACACACGAATGGGCCCCCCCCATCCCCTCAGCAGCAGCCCCGCACCTCCCAGAGCCCCCCGTGGGGCCGGGCACGCTCCCCCATCCCTCCCCATCCCCGACGGCGCAGCGCGAGTCCCGCTCCCGCAGGGGCCGCCCTTCCCCGGCTCCCGTTCTGCTCCGTGCCCCTCGCTACCGGTGCCCCGGTCCCCCCGGCCCCTCCCGCCGCTCCCCCCCCCCCCCCCCCCGTCGGTCGCTCACCGCCGCCTTGGAGCCGCCTCCCGGCCGCTGCGCCCGCCCCGTGCGCGGCCGCTGTGGTGGTAACGGGGGGGGGGGGGAAGCAGCCGGAGCTCCGGGACCGGCGGGGCCGGGGGGTGCCGGGGCTCGGGATGGGGATGGGGGGGGGGGGGGGGGGTCCCGCGGCCGGGCCGGGCGCTCTCGCTCCTTCTCTCCGCGCCGCTTCTGCGCGCCGCCCACACGGGCGGTACCGTGAAATAGCAGCGGCCCCGGCAGCGCCGCGGCGTGGGAGGCCCCGGGGGCGGATCCCGCGGCTGCCGCCCCCGTCGAGCACAGCGCGGGCGGCAGCGGCGGGGGGAGGCAGCAGCGGGCGGGGGAACCGGGACCTTCCCCCCCCCCTCCCCCCCCCCCCCCCCACCGCTTTCCCCGCTCCCGGAGCCGCTGCGCCTCCCGCCCCGACGTGGGGGGTACCGGGGAACCGGGCGGGGAGGGAGCTCCCCCCCCCCCCCCCCGTCACCGGGGCGCAGGGGACGCGTACGGGGTCCCGGGGAGCCGGTGCTTGGGGGTGGTGATGGGGGGGGAAGACCGCAGCGCTCGCAGCATCGTTATCGTGCCCGTTATCCCGGCCACTTCGTGCCTCAGCCCCCTCGGTAGGCTCCAGGGTGAACACCCCAGGCGCGGCTCGGGCGGAGGTGACTCCTCGGGTTGGGGGGGACACGGTAAAGAGCCACATCCCTCCGCCTCCCCCACCCCCCCCCCCTCCATTCCGGGCTTGCTGGGGGTGGGGGGGGGGGGGGGGTCACGTCCCGCGCCCCGGTCCTGCGTGTCACGGCGCTATTTATACCGGGACCGGGCACGGCTCCAGCCGTCGGGGTGGGGGGTGGGGGGGGCAGCCGGGTCTCAGTGCCCCGCTGTGATTGGGGGTCCTGCCCCATCCGTACCCCCCCCCCCCCCAAAACACCGGCTCCCCCCTCCCCGCAACCGGGGGTCCGGCTCGGCGGGGCCGCTCCCAGGCCCGGCGCTGCCCCCGGCTGACGCACATCCTCCGCCTACGGCCCCGCCGCTTCCCGGCTCCGCCGCCCACGGGCCCGGGGGGGGGGGGGGGGCCGCCCGAGCCCGCTCCCCGCTCCCCGCCTACGGGCGCCCGCTGCCCACGGGGACCGGACCCGCTCGGGAGCCCCGCGCATCGCCCCCCCCCCCCTCGATGTGCCATGAACCGGGCCCCGAGCCGCGGCCCCGCAGGAGCCACCGCGGCCCCCGGTGTCCCCCCCCCCCCCCCGCCCCGGAGCCCCGCACGCTGCCCGCTGCGGGGGCTGAGGGGCGGAGCTCCGCGCCCCCCTCCACGCGTGACACCCCGAACAAAAACAACGCGTTCCGATAGGAGGAGGGGCTTGTCAATCAGGTGTGCTTGCCTCTGATTGGCTGAGGGGCGTGTCTGTCAGAGCCGTTACCAAGGCGGGGTTAGCGGTTGCTATGGGATGGGCTTGAACCCTCCGTCTGGTTGGCCACCGCGGTAGGCGTGCCTGGCTCCTGATAGGCTGCTCAACCAAGCTGCCTTCCGATAGGCCGGTTTACCCTTCACTCGGCGATGACGCAACGCTAGCGCCCTCTCTCATTGGCTGCCTCTTGCCCCTCGGTGGCCGTTGCCAGGCGGAGAGGCGGAACGGCGGGAGGGATGAAACCGGCTCCGGGGCGGCGGAGGCTGCTCTGGGCCGCGCTGCTGCCGGTGCTGCTGCTGTTGGGGGCCGCAGGTACGGGGGGTACCGGGAGAGACGGGAGCAGGGGACGGGTCCGTGCGGTTCACCACCTCCGGAGCGGGGCTGTCCCCGTATCCCGGAGGATGCGCTGCTGGATCCCCCCCCCCCCCCCCCCCCCCCGCCCCGCTCTGTGCCTCGCAGATGCCGGGGCATCGCCGGTGATCTCGCTCCTGGAGGGCCACGCGTACCGTCACTCGACCCCGCATCACTTCTGCTACACCAACACGCACAAGCCGCGGTGGCACGAGATCTGGACCAGGATGCAGGTGAGAGGAGGAAGAGGAGGAGGAGGAGGAGGAGGAGGAGGAGGAAGGTCCTTTGGGTCCCCGAGGGAGCCATCCCTCCGTGTGCTCCCCTTTCCCCTGTGCAGATCCGGGTGAACAGCAGCCGCATGATCCGGGTCACCCAAGTGGACAGCGAGGAGGAGCTGGGCGAGTGGAGCGTGTGGAGTTTCCTTTCGTCCTTCCTCAAGGAGAAGCTGAACGACACCAGCATCGACGTGGATCTCTACAGCACGAAAACCTGCCTCAAAGTGGAGCTGCTGGAGGACGGCACCGTGTACTGCGTCGTCCTCTTCCGACGTACGGCCCCTCCGTGGTGGGGGGCTCTTTAGGGGGGGCAATCAGAACATGGGCTTGTGTGCTGAGGGCTGGTCCTTCCTTGGGGAAGAGAATGGGCTGCAGAGAGGAGAATGTGTTCATCCATGGGGTGGAAGCTTAGGGCTCTGGTCAGGGGCTGCCGGGGATGCTGCCCCTTCCCTGTCCTTGTGACTGCACCCAAGGGACTCTGTGCTGGGCTGTTCTCCATCCGGATTCATTCCCTTTCCAGGCTTTGACCCAAAGCTGTTCCTGGTGTTCTTCCTGGGCCTGTTGTTGTTCTTCTGTGGGGACGTGCTGAGCAGGTGAGTGCCCTGGGCACGAGGAGCGTCGGGTGCCAGCGCCCGGTTCTGCCTGTGCACAGGCACCCCTGAGCTGTAGAACACCTCGTGTGACCTCTGCAGGAGCCAACTCTTCTTCTACTCGGCCGGGATCAGCTTTGGCTTGCTGGCTTCATTGCTCATCCTCATCTACATGGTCTCCAAGGTCCTGCCCAAGGTGGGTGCCTGAAGAACACCATGCAAGAGCAACCTGTGTACAAGAACAAACTGTATGCAGCTGTACAAGCTGTATGTGGCTGGACAAGAACAAGCTGTACGCAGCTGTACAAGAACAAGCTGTATGCAGCCATACAAGCTGTATGCAGCTGTACAAGAACAAGCTGTATGCGGCTGTACAAGAACAAGCTGTATGCGGCTGTACAAGCTGTATGCAGCTGTACAAGAACAAGCTGTATGTGGCTGTACAAGAACAAGCTGTATGCGGCTGTACAAGCTGTATGCAGCTGTACAAGAACAAGCTGTATGCGGCTGTACAAGCTGTATGCAGCTGTACAAGAACAAGCTGTATGCGGCTGTACAAGAACAAGCTGTAAACAGCTTGACTCTCCCATCTCTTCCTCTAGAAGAACCACGTTTACTTCCTGCTGGCAGGGGCTGGTCCTTCTCCCTGTACCTGCTTCAGCTGATCTTCAAGAACCTGCGGGAGATCTGCAAGACCTACTGGCAGTACCTGCTAGGTGAGTGTGAGCCCTTTGGGCTCCCTGGAGCTGCAGCAGGCTGGTTGCCAGCCGTATCCTGGGCTGCATCCTGAGCAGCGGGTCGTGGAGGGGGTCCTGCCCCTCTGCTGTGCTCTGTGAGAGCCCCCCTGCAGTACAGTGAGCAGTTCTGGTGTCCTCAACATAAGGACATGGAGCTGTTGGAGGCCATGAGGATGCTCAGGGGCTGGAGCAGCTCCCATAGGAGCCAGGCTGAGGACATTGGGGCTGGAGCAGAGAAGCTGCGTGGGGACCTCAGAGCAGCTCCAGTGCCTGAAGAGGGGTACAGGGATGCTGGAGAGGGACCTGCAGCAGGGGCTGGAGCGATGGGACAAGGGGTGATGGGTTCAGGCTGGAACAGGGGGAGTTCAGGTTGGAGATAAGGAAGCTCCTTAGTGTGAGGGTGCTGGGGCACTGGGATGGGTTGAATGGAGAAGGTTTGGATGCTCCAACCCTGGCAGTGCTCAAGGCCAGGCTGGAGCAAGCTGCTGCAGTGGAAGGTGTCCCTGCCCATGGCAGGGGGTTGGAACTGGATGAGCTTTAAGGTCCCATCCATCCCATGTCTATGATAAGATGCTGGTTTCCTGCCAGCTCGGTGCTGCAGCTCCTGCTCCTCTGGGGCTCCTTCAGCCAGGCTGAGCCTCTGCTCCCTCTGCTCTCCCACAGGTTACCTGCTCCTCATGGGCTTCGTGAGCTTCGGCATCTGCTACCGGTACGGCCCATTGGAGAATGAGCGCAGCATCAACCTCCTCTCCTGGGCCCTGCAGCTCCTGGGCCTCTTACTGATGTACTCAGGCATCCAGATCCACCCCGTCGCCTTGGCCTTGGTGGTCGTTGCCTTCTGCACCAAGAACCTGGACTACCCATTGCACTGGGCTTTCACTGCCTACAGGTGAGGGCTGCATTCGCTGCTCTTGCTGCTGGATGGAACCCATGGGGTGGGCATCCCAGGGGCCTGTGCCCTGTTTTCCCTGGGGTTGGTGCCTTGGAGCAGGAGCCAGAGGGACCCAGCAGCTCTGATCCCACTGCACGGGCAGTGACCGCTGCTGCGTTGGCAGGAGGGTGCAGGGCGCCTGGCTGGGGCCGAGCCCCCCTCGCCTGCTCACGGAGGAGGAATTCCGGGTCCAGGGCGAGGTGGAGACCCGCAGAGCCCTTGAGGAGCTTCGGAGCTACTGCAGGAGCCCGGATTTCTCTGCCTGGACGGCGGTGTCCCGCATCCGGGCGCCCAAGAGGTAACGTGCCCCGGCACGGGGGTGGCCAGCCCGGGTCTCTGTGTGCTTCTGGAAGCCCAGGCTCGCTCTGTGCTCCCATCCTGGCTTTAGGGATGGGGAGATGGAGGCAGGGATGCTCTGCGGTGGGTTGGGAGCAGGGGAGGTGCCGCAGGGGAAGGACGGATCAGGCTTGGTCCTGACGCCAGAACGCTTCATCCTGGTGTGCCAGAGCCTCACAGGAGGGTGCTGGGCACGCGTGTGCAACACGCATGTACAAGACGTGTGCATAACGTGTTTCTTTGCGGCTCCTTACCAGGTTTGCTGACTTTGTGGGTGGCGCCTGGCACGTCACCCATGACGAGGTCTCTGTCCACGAGCGGGAGTATGGCCTCGGTGGCATCTTCCTTGAGGACCAGCTCTTCGATGAGGAAGAGGAGGAGGAGGAGGAGGAGGAGGAGGAGGAGGAGGAGGAGGAGGATGCCTCCCTTGCCAGGAATCACACCTGTAACTCCCTGCCCTACAACCACCTGGATGCTGATTGAGGTTGGCTGCCCTGCATGGAGGTGAGGGGCAGAACTGCTGCTGCCGCTGTGGAGGAGCCCCTCTTCCTGCGCCAGCACCTCTGGGCTCTGCTGGGCGCCTCCCTGTCTGTGGGGTGGGGACGGAGCGAAGGCGCTGTCTCGTGTGCAGGTGCCTGGGAGGGTTGAGGTGCACGAGAGGACCTTCGGACCTGTCCCTCCAGTCCCTGCGTGCTCAGCCCGTGCCCGCAGCCGGGCTGCTGCCAGGAGCGCCCTGCTCCTCCTCTTACCAAAGACACCAGGGGCTGCCTGGGATCTGCCTTGTCTTAAACTCCCTGTGGATACCAAAAAGCCCTCGATGGAGACGTGGCTCAGCTCCGGCGCTCGGGAGTGTCCTTGTGGTGCCCTGCTCCCCGCTGCTGCTGTGTCCTGGCAGAGGCCGGGAGCAGCCTCCCTCGTCCCCGTGAGGATGAGTGCGGATGCGCTTCCTCCCCTTCCCACCTTGCTGAAGTGCGGTGCTGGCACCTCCCTGTGCCATTGAAGCCTTTCACCAGTGTTACGTGGGGCCATCCCCACTGCTGCGCTCCCTCCTGGCTCTGGCAGAGTTGGAGGGGACACCCCATCTATGCAATCACAGCAGCCCTGTGAGGCCCTTTGCTAAGCAATAACCCTGCCCCTGTGGCCACTGCTGCCCTGGCCCCATCGCAGGTTTACTCCCCTGGCCTTGCCTTGCTTTCCTTTCCTTCCCGTGCTGGTGTGAGCCCCCTCTCTTGCTGCATCCCTCTGTGTGACTAATGACTGATTATATTTGTAATAAAGATGTATTTTGTAGCTTCGGAGCCTCCTTTGTCCATCCCACGGGCCAAGGATGCTGATGGTGCCTTGGGGGCAAACGCCCTGCCCCTGGCTGCTGTGTTCCCTATGGCAGGGCTCGCCACGGGTCTCACTGCTTCCCGCAGCCCTGGGGAGGAAGCTCCCTTTGTTTGCTTGGAGCTGCCGGGGGTTTTCCCTGCTTGTTCCTGCCCGGAGCTGCCACCGGGGCAGGGAGGGGAGCGCGGCCGCAGCCGCTCCGAGGGGCCAGGGGCAGCGTCCCGGTTCCTTGTGCCTCAGTTTCCCTGCCTGCGAGCGGGCACCGTGCCCCGAGGGAGGGCCCCTCCGCTCCCCCGCCCCTGCGGGGGCCGCACCGGGCGCTGGGCTGGGCCGGAGCCACTCCACAAGCTGCTGCTCTGCAAGCGGGAGGTGAGTCCTGGACCCCTCTGCTCCCACCCAGCCTGGAGCACCCAAACCCCTCCATACCCCCCCCCCCCCCCCCCCGGGGCACCCCATCCCCACAGCACCCAACCCAGGGCACCTCCACCTCGTGGGGTGTTGGGGATCCAGCGCTATGGGCAAGCTGGGGGGAGCCCTGGAGCTGGGGAGGGGGGGGGCTCTTGTTGTGGTTCCCCCCGATGGGTGCTCGCTTTGGGCTCCTGCTCCCAGCAGCACGGGGGGAGGCTGTAGGGACCGGTGGGTGCTGCCTTGTCCGGATGGAGCCATCCCCATCCTTCCCCACCTCTGCGCTCGTGAACTTTCCCCGGGCACCGGTGTTCCGGGGCTGGGTTTACAGCCTGCACCCGGGCTGTAAACGGGGGGTGAAGGTCACCCCAGGGCCTGGGACTGCTCCGTAAGAGCCAGGTAAGGGATGGGTGGGGAGGGAGCAGGATCTCATGGGTGCCTTTAGGTGCTGCAGGGCTGTCAGGGGGGGTCCTGGGCTCCCCTGGCCCTGAGCCTGGCCCTTCCCATCCCGGCTTCCCCCTGCCAGGAAGGAGGGAGGAAGCAGAGGCTGGATTTGTCCCTGCCTCAAGAATAGGCTCCAGGTGTCCGCGTTTCCTGCCCGGGGCTCCGCTTCCCCTTCCCTGGTCCCCATCCCCATCCCGGGGTCCTGAGCGCTGCGGTGCGCTCCGTGCTTTGTCCCACCCGTGCGACGAAGTCGGGGGGGGAGGCACCAGGGGCTGCTGAGGACCAAGGTGGTGGTGGTGGTTGTGGGGGGGTTATTTTGGGGCCGGGGCTGCGTGTCTGTGCCTGCAGCGCCCGCCCCTCTCCGCAGCATCCCCGGAGCCGCCCGGCCATGGAAGCCACGAAGCCGCTGCTGGACGCGGCAGCGATCGGGGACCTGGTGCTGCTGGACCCGCTCAGCGAGGATTCGCTGCTCCGCACCCTGCGGGAGCGCTTCCAAAGAGGAGACATCTACGTGGGCACCGGGATGGGGCTGCGGGGCGGGGCGGGGGGGGGGGGGGGAGCGGAGCGAGGCGCTGGGGTCTGGGTGCCCCCCCCCGCAGCCGCACGCAGCATCCTGCTTCCCTGCAGACGTACATCGGGAACGTGCTGATCTCGGTGAACCCCTACCAGCCCCTGCCCATCTACACCCCCGAGAAGGTGCAGGAGTACCACAACTGCAACTTCTTCGCTGTGGAGCCCCACATGTGAGCGCGGGGGACCCCCTCGGTCTCCATAGACCCTGCCTGAGGCTTTGGGGTCCGAGGCAGCGGACTCACAGCCATACAGCTTTTGGTGTCCCCTGCTCCAACCCCCTTCTAACCCCTCCTCACCCGCAGCTATGCCATTGCCGATGATGCCTATCGCTCGCTGCGGGACCGCGACAGGGACCAGTGCATCCTCATCACTGGGGAGAGCGGGGCTGGCAAGACGGGTAGGGGCAGGGACGCCACTGGGTGCTCATAGGGGTGCTGCGGGACGGGTGAGCACGGCCCTGGTACCCACGGCCCCTCGCTCACAGAGGCCAGCAAGCTGGTGATGTCCTACGTGGCAGCCGTGTGCAGCAAAGGGGAGGAGGTGGACAAGGTGAAGGAGCAGCTCCTGCAGTCCAACCCCGTGCTGGAGGGTAAGCATCCTGCACCCTGCCTCCTGCGTCCATGCCAGCCCCCCTGGACCACGCTGTAACCCCATGTGTCCCCATCCTGCAGCTTTTGGGAATGCCAAGACCATCCGTAATGACAACTCTTCCCGCTTTGTGAGTGCCCGGGATGCTGGAGCTGTGTCCTGATGGGGCTGGAGGCACAGCAGGGGATGGGGATGGGGATGTGGGGAGCGGATCCCCTTACCCTGACCCCAGCCCCATCCCTCAGGGCAAATACATGGATGTGGAGTTCGACTTCAAGGGAGAACCCCTGGGAGGGGTCATCAGCAACTGTGAGTAGCGACCACCCATCCTGGGGGGGTCCCCATGCACTGCACAGCCCACAAACACTGCCCCTGCCCACAGACCTGCTGGAGAAGTCCCGCATCGTGCGGCACGTCAGGGGCGAGAGGAACTTCCACATCTTCTACCAGCTCCTGGCCGGGGGCTCGGTGCAGCTGCTCCGTAGGTCCCAGCCCCATAGCACAGGGTCCAAGGGGGATTCCATGGGGGGCTATGGCTGAGCCTCCCCCTTGTCCCCGCTGCAGAGCAGCTGAAGCTCCGCCGGGACTGCCAGCACTACGCCTACGTGCGGGGGGAGAGCTGCAGCCTGCCCGGTGTGGATGATGCAGCCAACTTCCGCGCCGTGCAGGTACCACCGGGACCAGGAAGCTGGGATCCCCCCCCAAACCATCCACCCCATCCTGCTGAGCTGCCCGTGTCTGTCCCCAGGATGCCATGAGGGTCATCGGCTTCTCACCCACCGAGGTGACGGAGCTGCTGGAGGTGACGGCCGTGGTCCTCAAGCTGGGTAATGTGGAGCTGAGCGGCAGCTACCAGGCCAGCGGGATGGAGGCGTGCAGCATCGCTGAGCCGCAGGGTAGGGATGGCGATGGGACCGGTGTGGGGACCCCCTCTCGCCCCCCTGCTCCGCACCCCTCTCATCGCCGCATCCCTATGCACAGAGCTGCAGGAGATCGGCGAGCTCATCGGGCTGGACCCCGGCACGCTGGAGCAGGCGCTGTGCTCCCGCACGGTGAAGGCGCGGGATGAGACGGTGCTCACCACGCTCAGCGTCCCCCAAGTGAGTGCCCCCCCATTGCAGCACCCAGTGCCCCCAGGAGCAGCCACAGGGACCCCCGCTTCATCCTCTCCATAGGGATACTACGGCCGGGATGCGCTGGCCAAGAACATCTACAGCCGCCTATTCGACTGGCTGGTGACCCGCATCAACACCAGCATCCAGGTGAGTGCCCAGGGGGACAGGCACCGGCTCCCCCGTCCTGGATGGGGCCCTGGGCCCCCTCAGCACCCCGCTGTGTCCCCAGGTGAAGCCGGGCAAGCAGAGGAAGGTGATGGGCGTCCTGGATATCTACGGCTTTGAGATCTTCCAGGTGAGTGCAGGGTCCCCCCAGCCCCATTCTGCAGCGCCGTGGGTATGGGCATGACCGAGCAGGACCCCTCTTTCATAGGACAATGGCTTTGAGCAGTTCATCATCAACTACTGCAATGAGAAGCTGCAGCAGATCTTCATCCTGCTGACCCTGAAGGAGGAGCAGGAGGAATACGTCCGAGAGGTACCCCCAGCGCACGCTGGCTGGGCAGGATGCGGCCCCTCTGCCTGTGCCAGAGGATGGCCCCATAGAGCCTCGGCCCCCCAGCGATGGGGAAGTGCCGGAGCCGTCTCCGGAGCACGTCGCTCCCTCGGCCCGCTCCCTGCCGGGAGCACATTCAATAGCAGGAAGGCAGGGAGGGATTCGGGATCCCTGTCCCCGTAGCCGGACATCCGGTTCCTGCCCCACATCAGCTGGGGGGGTGTCCATGGGGCAGCCTCCGGAGGTCCATGCGCATCCCTGTCTGCTCCCAGGGTATCCAGTGGACCCCGGTGGAGTTCTTTGACAACAGCATCATCTGCAACTTGATCGAGCACGTGAGTTGCGCCCAGTGATGGGGTCCTGGCTCGGGGTCCTGGCTCCCCCCCATCACATTGCTTTGGGTGACACCATCCATCCCGGTGCAGAGCAAGAGCGGGATCCTGGCCATGCTGGATGAGGAGTGCCTGCGGCCCGGCGTGGTCAACGAGGACACCTTCCTCACCAAGCTGAACCTCCTCTTCGCCACCCACAAGCACTATGAGAGCAAGGAGACCCAGAACGCCCGGCGCATCATGGACACCAGCCTGCCGCCGCAATGCTTCCGCATCCATCACTACGCCGGCAAGGTCCATGGGATGAGCTGGGAATGGGCGCAGAGACACGGATCCATCACCGCCGGGCGCTGACCCCGCTCCCTGTTGTAGGTCACCTACAACGTGACGGGCTTCATAGAGAAGAACAACGACCTCCTGTTCCGTGACCTCTCGCAGGCCATGTGGGCTGCCCGGCACCCGCTGCTGCGCTCCCTCTTCCCCGAGGGGGACCCCCAGAAAGCCTCCCTTAAGCTGCCCCCCACTGCAGGCTCTCAGTTCAAGGCCTCGGTGGCGATGCTCATGAAGAATCTCTACTCCAAGAACCCCAACTACATCAGGTACCAGCCCCATGGGGAGAGAACCAAGGCTCTGGCATCATCAGGGACCCCCTCATCCCATCTCTGCCCTCCTCAGGTGCATCAAACCCAATGAGACCAAAGCAGCGATGCTCTTCACGCCGGAGCTGGTGCTGGCGCAGGTCCGGTACCTGGGGCTGATGGAGAACGTGCGGGTGCGGCGCGCGGGCTATGCCTTCCGGCAGCTCTATGGCTCCTTCCTGGAGCGGTACAAGATGCTCGGCTCCCGGACCTGGCCCCGCTGGACCGGTACTGACAGGTAATGGGGATGGATGCGACAGCGAACGGTGACCCCCTCATCCCTGATGCTCCGAGCAGCCTCGTGTCCCTCCGGTGCAGGGCAGGGGCTGAGGCTCTGCTGCAGGAGCTGGCGTTTCCCCCCGAGGAGCTGGCGTTTGGCCACACCAAGATCTTCATCCGCTCCCCACGCACCGTGAGTCTGGGGGCACGGGGGGACCCCAGCCCCATGGGCCCCATTGCCACGCTGGGGGGCCCTGCTCAATGCCCTGCTTGCCCCCAGCTCTTCGACCTGGAGCGGCGGCGCCAGGAGCGCGTGGTCCAGCTCGCTACCCTCATCCAGAAGATGATCCGGGGCTGGCGCTGCCGGACCCAGTACCAACTGATGCGCAAGAGCCAGATCATCCTCTCCGCCTGGTTCCGGGGCCACGCGGTGAGGATGAAGCAAAGGGGGGGGGGGGGCTGGTCCTTGACCCCCAAACAGGGCCCTCGGGCTCACCCCACCTCTCCCACCGCAGCAAAAGAACAGGTACAAGCAGATGAAGAGGTCGGCGCTGATGATCCAGGCTTACGTGCGGGGCTGGAAGGTGAGGGGTGAGCACCCCAAGGCCACCAGGTCTCCCAGTGCAGGCAGTGGGGTGGGAAACACCACGCACCCCATGGTGGGACCAGACTCATCTCCTCTCCCTGTCTTCCATCCTTCTCCCTCCTTCTCTCTTGCTCCCTATCTGTGTTGGTGCTCCCGCTCCCCGGGCCCCCCGGGCTCTCCCCCCACAGTCTCGCCGGCTCCTGCGGGAGCTGAAGCTGCAGCAGCATCGCCACGCAGCCTCCACCACCATCGCCGCTTACTGGAGAGGGTACCAGGTAACGCGCCCCGCTGCATCCGTCCTGTCTGCCTGTCTGCCTGTCTGTCTGCCCCCCTTGTTCTCTCCGCTGGGGACCGAATGGGGACGGAGGGGAGGGATACCCGCATCCCGTAGGGGTTGCCGTGATGATGCCCCATGTCCCCATCACTGACGGGGGTCTCTGCAGGTCCGCAGGGCGTACAGGAGGTATTTCCGTGCTGACGCCAGCACCCGCTTGGCCAACTTCATCTATCGGCGGCTGGTGAGTGGGGCTCGGGGCATGGAACCCCCCTGCTCCTACCACGGGGCTGCACCAGGGACCCTCCCAACCCCTTTCTGCCCCCCCCAGGTCCAGAAGTTCCTGATGGGGCTCAGCAGGAACCTGCCACCGCTGGCGGTGATGGACCGGACCTGGCCCCCGGCGCCATACAAGTTCCTGGCCGATGCCAACCAGGAGCTGAGGAGCATCTTCTATCGCTGGAAGGTGGGAGATGGGGACACGGAGCGGGGCTCCCTTTGGGACCTCGTGTCATTGCCATCGTCCTTCACCCCTTGGTAGTGCAAGAAGTACTGGGAGGAGCTGCCTCCGCAGCGCAAGGCCTTGCTGCAGACCAAGCTCTGTGCGAGCGAGCTCTTCAAGGACAAGAAGATGCTGTACCCCAAAAGGTGCTGGGATGGGGGGGGGGGGGGGGGCTGGCAGGGTGGGGGGGTGATGGGGCAGCACCGTGCTCACAGCCTCTGCCCCCCCCCAGCCTGCAGCAGCCCTTCCGTGGCAAGTACCTGGACCTGACCCAGAACCCCAAGTACCAGAAGCTCCACGCTGTGGCCAAGGACAAGCTGGTGATGTCTGATACCGTGAGGAAGGTGAACAGAGCCAACGGCAAGGTGAGACCCCATCCCTGCGGCACCGGGAGGGAGCACGGGGGCCGCGCTGACCCCCCCCCCCCAATCCCCGGTACCCACAGGCGGTGCCGCGCCTGCTGCTGCTCACCACCGAGCACCTCATCCTGGCTGACACCAAGGCCGCCCAGCCCAAGACCGTGCTGAGCCTGGGGGACATCCGCAGCGTCTCCGTCACCCGCTTCTCCGATGGCTTCTTGGTGCTGCACCTCAAAGAGGTACCCAGGGAATGGGGCATCCCTTGGGGGGGGTCCCCAGCGCAACTGAACCCCCCTTTCCCCCCACCCCAGACCTCCACAGGGGCAGCCAAGGGCGACTTCCTGCTTGTCAGTGACCATCTCATCGAGCTCGTCACCCGCCTGCACCAGACCCTCATGGACACCTCTGCTCAGGCCCTGTCTCTGCACATCACGGACCAGTATGGCCAGGGAGGGGCTAAAGGGGGCGTGGCTAAAGGGGGTGTGGCAGGGTGGGGCGTCAGCAGGATGGTTCTGGTTGGCTGCAGCCCATGAGCAGTTGGTGTAATGAAAGCAGCTGAGCGGGGGTGTCCCCCCTTCACCCTATTCTCTCCCTCCTCAGCATCTTCCGCATCCTTTTAATGACCCTCCCACCCCTTTATGATCCCCCCCACCCCTTTATGATCCCCCCCATCCCTTTATGATCTCCCCCATTCCTTTATGATCTCCCCCATCCCTTTATGATCTCCCCCATTCCTTTATGATCCACCCCATCCCTTTATGATCCCCCTCATTCCTTTATGATCCCCCCCATCCCTTTATGATCCCCCCCATCCCTTTATGATCCCCCCCCATCTCCAGGTTCTCCACCCGCCTCCAGAAGGGCGACATGGCCATCACCGTGGTGGAGTCGGAAAAGGCAGGCACCAACGGCCCCGTCTGCAAGAAGCGGGGCAGCCACAGGATGGAGGTGCTGGTCCACTGATGGGGACCCCCTCCCTCACCCCTGCAGGGACCCCCCCCCCATCCCCTGTGTGTCCTCCTCCTGCACCCAGGAGATGCTGCACCCCCATTAAAGGGATGCTGTGGTGTCGGTGTCGCAGTGTCCCCCCCCCTCCTTACCGGCGCAGCAGGGACACCCGCGGTGGTGTAGATGGGGGGGTGTTGTTCAGAGCAGAGGATGGAGCCCCCACCCTGGCCCCCCCACCTTCCCCGCCGCCTGATTGCGGCCGGCTCTCGGCTCGGCAGTGATTGGAAAGGCCCCAAATTGCAGCCACTTTTCCCATTAAGTGGAAGCAGCTCGCTCTGCCGCAGAGGCAATTTCGGGGTGGCCGCGGGTGGCTGGCACGTGAGGTCCTCGCCTCTCCATCCCCATCTCCCCCCCATGCTCAGCATCCCCAGCCCTGCTGCAGGACCCCCCCCCCCCTTGTCTCCATGCAGGGGGCTCCTCGCTGCTGCATTTGGGGAGCTGAGAGGAGCCGCTGCTGCACCCCCATGTCCTGCAGCCCCCCCGGAGCGGGGTCCCCACACGGCAGCCACCCCCCTCCCCTCGCTGCCTTTTCTCTCCTGCACTCATCGTGCTCTCAGGGAGGGTTTTTTTCCCTGTCCCCACACGTCACCCGCGTTACCTTTGGGAGCTGCCACCTCCCCATCACATCAGCATCAGCACCAGCTCCCCGGTGGGCCCTGGAGCATCGCTGTGCTGTGTCGTGCATGGGGATGGCGGGGGGGGACGACACGGGGACCCACACACATGTGTGGCAACGCGTGCCAGCACGCGGAGGGGAACGTGTTTGTGCCCGATGCGGGGGGGACTTGACGGCAGGGATGTGCCCTGGCTCTAAGGGCTTCCCCCTCCTCTTTCCACCATGGGCTGCATCACGTCCCAGCGCAGGGACCCTCCTGCTTGTGCGTGATGAGGGGTGAAAGCCATAAAGAAGCCCGGGGGCACCGCAGCCTTTGGCGGCCGCATCGCGCTTGGCACCGCTCAAGGAGGTGTTATTCATTAATTAGGCCGGCTCTGGCCAGGCTCCCGTTTAATTAACGTCCCCAGCACTGCAGATGCTGCCCTGCCTTGGGCTGCGCTGCCGCGTGAGCCACCGCTGCTGGGCCACCGGCCCACGGGGCTGCCTGTTGCTGGGGCTGATGGGGGCAGCTTCACTTGTTGGCCTGGGTTCCCCTTCCCTCTGCTTCCCCCCCCCCCGCCCCAGCTCCCTGGGACAGGGATGATGAGGGCAGGGCAGGGATGGAGGGCTCACGATACAGGAGCGGGATGCAGGGGGGGGGTCAGGATGCGCGACCAAAACGGGGCTCCCAGGAGGCTGAATCGAGCCTAAGTGGGGGACCGAGGGGTCTGGGGGCTCTGCGTGTTACGGGAGCCCGGCTGCGAAGCCACGGGCACCACGTCCCCACCGTGCGCGTCCCCACACGTGCTGGCAGCCCCCATCGTGCTCGGGGGGGAGCGCGTCCCCCCGTGCCTGCGGCACACGGAGGGGCCCGGGGGCTGCGTGGGCCCGGTGCTGGCCCCTGCCGTGTCACAGCGTGACTCGGTGCCGGTACCGGGTGCTGCCGGTGACACCGTGTGGGCGAGGAGCTGCAGGCTGGGGGGTGCCACCCCCCTCCCGGCCCCCATTGGCAGCTCTCCTCTCGCCCACCCGTGACGTGCCATGGGCAGAGCCCCCTATTTATCCCCGCACCGAAGCCTGCACCCCGGTTCTTCACCTCCCGGCAGCCGCAAGCACCGAGGGTTGCTCAGCCCCCGGCTCCGCACCCGAGGGCTCAGCAGGTCTGTGCCCTGCGGCACCCGGCCCCGGGGGTCCTGGGGGGGGCTGCTGCGCCCCATCCTCACCCAGCTGGGAGAGGGCGGAAGGGAGGAGGAGGAGGATGGTGGTGAAGGCACCGGGGAGGAGATAGGGGGTGAAGATGCTGCTTGAATTCGGCTTGGGGAGGGCTGGGTTGGCAAAGATGCGTGTGCCAATGTGTGCCAATGTGTGTGCCAGTGTGTGCCAATGTGTGTGCCAATGTGTGCCAATGCACGTGCCAATGTGTGCCAATGCGTGTGCCAGTGTGTGCCAATGTGTGTGCCAATGCGTGCCAATGCACGTGCCAATGTGTGCCAATGCGTGTGCCAGTGTGTGCCAATGCATGTGCCAGTGTGTGCCAATGTGTGTGCCAATGTATGTGCCAATGCACGTGCCAGTGTGTGCCAATGCATGTGCCAGTGTGTGCCAATGTGTGTGCCAATGTGTGCCAATGCACGTGCCAGTGTGTGCCAGGGGACACGCGAGTGTGCCCTCATCCAGGTGAATGTGCACGACTGAGCCCGAGCTGGCGTTTGCATGGTTCCGGCTGCTGTGAGTGCACGAAGGGGGCACCACGGCCACGAGGGGCGGGTACGGGACCCCCCCCCCCCCGTGTCCCTCCGTGATGCACCCCCATAAGATGCTCCCGCACCCCTGAGAGGCACCCCCAGACGCGTTCCCCCCCCCCCCCCCCCCCATTCTCAGCGCTTATCCCGGTCCCGGACTCTCCCCGGGCCGCCCCGCAGAGGGGGCGCTGGCTCGGGGGGCCCCCGGGCCCCTCCGCTCCGCCGCTGACCGCCACCCCCAGGCCCCCCCCCCGGACGATGAGGACCCTCCCGGTGCTGACGGCGCTGCTCGCCCTGGCGCTGCCGCTCGCCCTCGCCCGCCGCCCCCCCGCCGCCGCCCCGCCGGGCCCCGCACAGGTAGCGCCGTCGGGGGGAAGAAGCCGCGGGGGGACCCCGGTTTCCCCCACTCCGCTTCCCCCTCCATTCCCCCCCCCCCCCCGTCCTTCACCCGCTTCGCTTCCCGCAGGGGATCCCCGACCCGGAGCCGGTGCCCCGCAGAGCCCGCGGCAGCCCCGGGCCCGTCTATGCCGCTCTGCTGCAGCTGCTGCGGGAGGAGGACGCCGGTGAGCGCCGGGGGGGGGGGGGCCGGGGGGGGTGGGGGGGGGCTCGGTCCCTCCGGTCCTTCCCGGCCGCTCTCACCCGCTTCGGTCTCTTGCAGGTCCCCCCTCGCCCGCGGCTCTGCAGAAGCGTAAGTCCCGGCCGGTGCCGGGGCCGGGGCCGGTGCCGGTGGCGGCGGCGCAGCCGGGCCCCGCGGCGCTGACGGCGGCTCTCTCCGCAGGGGACATGCACGACTTCTTCGTGGGGCTCATGGGGAAGCGGGCGGCGGAGCCCGGGCGGCCGGCGGGGGGGGACAGCGGCGGCCGGTGCCCACGGTGCTCCCCGGCGTGACCGCGGGCAGAGCCGGGGATGGGGCGGGGGGGGGGGGATACGACGGCGTGGACGGGGCCGTGTCCTGTGTCCCGGTGCGGGCCCCGGCCGTGTCGCGGTGTCCCGGTCGCGCCGCCGCTCACGGAGCCGTCGGGGCCACGCAGCCGTGTCCGAGCGGAGCCGGTGTACGGAGCCCACGAACAAACACCCGTGCCCGTGCCGGGCGCTCTCTGTGTCTTGGCTGCGCCGCGCTGGGACCCACGGAGGTGGTGGTGGTGGTGGGAGGGGGGGGGGGATGAACGAACCCACGGGGATGGGGCTGCGGGTCCCGTCCGTGACCCCCGGTAACCGAAGCCCGTGGCCGCCCCGGCCCCGCTCAGCGTCCTCCAAGCCGCATGCGGGCGCTGTGGCCCCGCCGCACGCAGGGCGGACGGAAGCGGCTCCGGCGGCGGCCCGGGGCGGGTCGGCGCCTTTGTGTGAGCCGAGCCGGGATGGTGCGGGGCAGCGGCCGGGTAAGGACCCCGCCGGCCCCGCCGCAACCCCCGCGGGGCCCCCCCCCCTCCCTCGGGCCTCCCGTTACCCCCCCCCCTCGGGGCCCTTCTGCTCCCCCCCCCCCCCCCATCCTCGTGGGTCACCGCATCCCCGGGGGCCCCCGTTCCCCCCCTCCCGCGGTCCCCGGTGCCCTCCGCGTTGCCCCCGTTCTCCCGGGGTTATCCGGACACCCCCGCGGGCAGCGGAGCTCCTCTGCCCGCTCCCGGCCCCCCCCCCCAGCCCTTCCCGGCTCCGTCCCGACCCGGGGATGCCCCCGCGCTGCCCAAGTGCAGCGTTTCCCCTGCGGAGCCTTCCTCGGCCATCCTCATCCTCCTTCGCCTCCATCACCGGGGGGAGCCGGCCCGGCTTCGGCTCCTCTTTGCCTCTTAGCGCAGGATAAAGCCCGGACCCCAAAGTCCCGCTTGTGGGGTCGCAGGGAGGGAGAGGTGCGGGGCTGGGGATGGAGCTCCCTGGCGCTGTGGCCCCGTGTGGCCCGGGGCCCCCCCGTGAGTGCGATGGGGACAAAGGTGGAAGGAGGAGCTCAGGTGGGGATTGCCGGTGCCATGGGGCGGGCAGCCTGGGGATGCTGCACAAACTGGGCCACGCAGCGGAGGAGTCCCCCGGGAGCCAGGGAAGCTGGTGTGGAGGGGAGGATTCCCACCTGGAAACCTGCTGCGTGGGTCCGGGGGGGATGCGGAGCAAGGGGCTGGAGGGGCTGGAGGTGAAGCCAACCAGCGAGCAGAGCCTGAATGGATGGAACAGGCACCACTTGGGGCTGGGGCCCTCTGTCCATGCCCAGGCAGAAGTGGGAACCTGAGGCTGTTGCTGGCACGGCCAGTGATGGTTTGCTTTGTCCCTTCGCCCCCAGAGCATCCCACGATGGGTTCTGGTCCATCTCCCTCTAAGCAGCTCCACTGCTGCTTCCGTTACTCATCGGGAAGGTGGGGGATCCGAGGCGTGACGGCAGCGATGTTCTTTGGTGCCATCCCGTGTCTCCCTTTCTCTAGAGCCCCTTGCCCTGCCAGTCTGTGGATGCCCGCAGCTGCTGAATGCGTGAAGAAGAAGCCGACCCAGGAGAAGGACTCTTAAGCAGCTAAGATGGGCATGAGGATCAAGCTGCACAGCACCAATCACCCCAACAACCTGCTGAAGGAACTCAACAAGTGCCGGCTCTCCGAGACCATGTGCGACGTTACCATCCTGGTGGGCACCCGCTCCTTCGCTGCACACAAAGCCGTCCTGGCTTGCGCTGCGGGTTACTTCCAGAACCTCTTCCTGAACACGGGGCTGGATGCCGCCCGGACCTACGTGGTGGATTTCATCACCCCGGCCAACTTCGAGAAGATCCTCAGCTTCGTGTATACCTCCGAGCTCTTCACAGACCTCATCAATGTGGGTGTCATCTACGAGGTGGCCGAGAGGCTGGGCATGGAGGACCTGCTGAAGGCTTGTCACTCCACCTTCCCCGACCTGGAGAGCTCCGCCATCACGAAGCAGCCCTCCCTGTCCATGAGCGAAGGGCGGTCGGGGCCCCTGAGCAGCACCTCCTCGGAGCAGAGCCATTCCTTGGGTGACATCCGGAGCACGGGGGAGCATTTCGGCCCGGAAAGGAATTACGCCTTGCACGGGGAAGCGGCCGGCGGCTACAGAGAGGATGAGAGGACGACAGTGAGTGAAAGCAGCCAGACTCTTCCCGTCATGCACCCGCAGCAGCCTCCCAAGGCGGAACAGGAACCGGATCAAGGGCAGTTTGCTCTTGCCACGAGCATGGTGGCCCAGCCCGTGAGCATCGTGGTGCAGAGCGCCGCGAGCTCCTGCCAGCAGTATAAGGTGCAGAGCAACGGTGACTACAGCAAGGGCAGCTTCTTCACCGCTGATCCTTCCCTGGATGTCTCGACGGGGAGCAACTCGTGTCCCAGCAACAGCGACCCCTCCAAAGAGCAGGGCTTTGGGCAGATGGATGAGCTTCAACTGGAGGACTTGGCCGAGGACGAGCTGCATTTCGAGGATGCCAGTGAAGAGCTGGCCCCGTCGGAAGAAGTTATTGAGCTGAGTGACGACAGCGAGGAGGAGCTGGCCTTTGAGAGCGACAGCAGGGACAGCAAGGCCATGCCCTGCCAAGTGTGCAAGAAGGTCCTGGAGCCCAACATCCAGCTCATCCGCCAGCACGCCCGAGACCACGTCGACCTCCTCACCGGCAACTGCAAGGTCTGCGAGACCCACTTCAAGGACCGCAACTCCAGGGTCACCCACGTCCTGTCCCACATCGGCATCTTCCTCTTCTCCTGCGACATGTGCGAGACCAAGTTCTTCACGCAGTGGCAGCTGACCCTGCACCGCCGGGAGGGGGTCTTTGACAACAACGTCATCGTCCACCCCAGCGACCCCCTCCCCAGCAAGGGCCCCGCGTTCGGACCGGCCTCGGAGCTCTCCTGTGCTGCGTGCGGGAAGCCTTTGGCCAAGGATTTCCACTCCGTCCGCAACCACATCCTGGAGCACGTGAACTTGAAAAGCCAAACGTGCGGCGTGTGCGACCAGAGGCACCTCAGCCTCTGCAGCCTCCTGTGGCACGGCCTGGCCCACTTGGGCATCTCGGTCTTCTCCTGCTCCGTTTGTGCCAGCAGCTTCGTGGATCGGCACCTCCTGGAGAAGCATTTGGTCGTGCACCAGAGCGCGGAGGAGGCTCTGTTCCGGTGCCACTTCTGCGGGCAGAGCTTCAAGCTGGAAGCTGCCTATCGCTACCACGTCAGCCAGCACAAGTGCGGGAGCAGCCTGGACCTGCGCCCGGCTTTCGGGGAGCGCCTCCAGCATCAGAGCCTGCAGAAGAGGAAGGGGCCGGAGGAGTTCCTGAGCGAAGACCTGGCGCTGCCCAACCAGCCGGGCAACAGCAAATACAGCTGCAAGGTGTGCGGGAAGAGGTTCGCCCACACCAGCGAGTTCAACTACCACCGGCGCATCCACACCGGCGAGAAGCCCTACCAGTGCAAAGTGTGCCACAAGTTCTTCCGCGGCCGCTCCACCATCAAGTGCCACCTGCGGACGCACTCGGGGGCCCTCATGTACCGCTGCACGGTGTGCGGGCACTACAGCTCCACGCTCAACCTCATGAGCAAGCACATAGGGGTGCACAAAGGCAGCCTCCCCCCGGACTTCACCATCGAGCAGACTTTCATGTACATCATCCATTCCAAAGAGGCGGAGAAGAACGCCGATAGCTGATGGGGTGAGGCAGGGCAGGGCCAGCGAAGGAGCTGCGGAGGAACTGGCACCGAGCTCGTCCCGTGCGCGGGACACGGAAGCCTCCTTTTTTCTCTCTTTTGTTCTCTTGGTTTTGGGCCTTTTTAGCGAGGGCAGGCGTTGTCCGAGTGAGCAGCCCGGGAGCCGCATCCCTGCTCCGGGCCGTCCGTCGTGGTTACTTACCTCTGGTCCCGTAGAGGCCCCCGAGTCCTGTGTTTTTAGCGTTTACTCACTAGGTTTGGGAATCTAGATGCTTTCCTTTGGAGACCTTGTAGCCCTCTTGGCCAGGCTTCACCCTCCGCTCGAGCTCGTCCGCAAACCGATGCTGCTAAGACTTTTCACACCCTGACCTCAGTAAGAGAGGGACGGAGCCAGAGCAGGATGGGGCTGGGCTCCGGGAAGAGGAGAAGAAAGAAGCGGAAATAGACTCAATGCTGGGCATCGCTGGGGTTCTGCTGCTGCGGCGAGGAGAGGGGTGAAGTCCACGGCCCAGCACCACGGAGGTCCCCGCCGTGGGGACCGGAGCGAGCGTGCGCGCGCCGGGAGGAGGGATTCCTGCTGGGAAGGGCACCGGGATGGTGGCCGCGGCTCCAGGGCCATCCCCAGGCCAGCGCATCCCTGCAGGAGGAGCTGGAGGGGTGATTCCCCCCCTCTGAAGCCCTGGGTGGAGGGAAGGAGGCAGCAGCAGCAGAGGGAGCGCTGCAGGGGAGGGAGCAGGTTGGGGCTCCAGGTGTGATGTCAAAGAACCACGGAATGCTTTGGGTTGGAAGGGACCTCGGAGCTCCTCCAGCTCCGACCCCTGCCGCTTGCGGGGCCCCCGTCCACTGGAGCAGCTTGCTCCAACCTGGCCTTGAGCACTGCCGGGGATGGGGCAGCCCCAGCTCCTCTGGGCATCCCGTTGCAAGTATCCTAGAGGGAAGAGCTTCCTCCTTGTCTCCAACCCGAACTTGGTCCCCTCTGCCTTCTACCGACCTGCCGAAGGTGCTGATGCCCGTCCCAGCGCTGGCAGCTCCAGGGAGCGGCGGCGCAGATCCCATCGGACAAGGCTGTGATGAAGCTGTTGCCTTAACCCGCAGGCAGGTACCTTCGAGCATTTGTCTCTCTGCTGCCGTGGATCCCGGGCGCATCCTGGCCGTGTCCCGTGTTCCCGGTCCGTCCGGGTGCGGAACGGGGCCGTCAGTTCCACAGGCACCGGCTGGGGGCTGCAGCAGAGCAGCTCCAAGAGCAGCAGCACCGCCGTGACCCCGAGCTGGAGCCTTCCATCAGGAAGGGCTGGGGCTGCCTTTTCCCCCGTGTTATCCGTCTGGGGCGCAGAGGTGGAGGGAGCCCAGGATGTCCCAGGCCGCAGCGCGAGCTCCGCCTGCCCTTCGGTACCTCGTTCTACCTCACAAACAGGAAGCACTCCGGGCTTTCGGGCCCCAGCCGGAGCAAACCCGGCTCCTGTGCTCCTGCAGACGCTGTTCCAAACGAAACTGCTGATCGCAAACCCTGGAAGCTCATCCCCCCCCCTCCCTTTTCCCCTTGGAAGGGACAAGGAACGGCACGGGCTGGATGCGTGGTGAGAGCTTGGAATTGCCCCCCCCCCCCCCCCAGTGCTGTGGCCTTGGCCGAGCCCCTTCACCTCTTTGCCTCAGTTTCCTCATCTGTAAAATGAGGGTGGTGACACTCGTGGTCCCGACCTACCTCCGGGGAGCGTGGTGGAGGATGCTTCTACCCGCACGTGGTGAGCAAGGGACGATGCTTGTCCTTGGGAAGCGGCAGCCTCCATCCTTCCCATCCTTCCCATCCTTCCCTGTCCTGGACCGGTTCTGCCCGGGGTTGTTTTCCTGCTGTTGCAGCCTTCCCCATGGAAAGCAAACTCCCCTTTAGCCCCATCCCTGCCTGTGAAACAAGCTCCGGAGCAATACAAGTAGTGGGAAGCAGGAGGGGGTGTGCCGAGGGGGGAGCGGCGCCGGTGGCTCCTGGGCATTGCAAGGCACATCCCATGGGGAGCGTTCAAGAGAGAGTTGGAGGCTGCTGGCTTAAGGATGGATTTATCCTGCCCCCAGAGCCTGTGTCCGGAGGGGAGGCACTGAAGCTGTTGCCAAACCCAGAGCTTTGGTTGCCAAAGGCCGGTCTCGTGGTGCCGGGCCGTGGGCTGCGATGTCTCCATAGGCTGAGGAGGCATCTTTAGCTTTGTGGTGTGAAGATGGGGGGGGGTCGGAAGGCGTTTGGAGGCCATGGGGTGCTCTGGGAAGGGGTAGGAGCCGATGGAGGCTCCTCTGCGGTGTCTTCCCTTGTCCTGGTGCAGACAGGAACGGATGCGACCTGCTCTGCTCTGCCGGTTGCTATGAAGGATGTGAGGGGGGGACCAGGAGGCTCGGGGTCCTTAAAGCCTTGGGAGCCTCTGAGCGCATCCCGGAAGCCGGGATGAGCTTTGGGATGGGTGAAGGCGTCTCCTGGAGCAGACGAAGCTGTGAAGCAAAAGCCTTTTGTGCACATAAACCAAATAGAAGCTTTGACACTGAACCACTGCGGGGCAAAGCGAGCCGGGCTCTGCACGCAGGGCCAGGGCAGCAGGGGCTGGGTTTGGTGGTGGGGCCAGGGAGGGCGCTTGCGGCTCGGATTCCTTCCTGTCCTAGAAGGCACCGTTCCCATGTGGAGCATCCCAGGTTTCGGCGAGTCCCATCGACGGAGGGGATGTGGGGAACGGATGCGGACCCCAGTGGGGTCCCCAGACCCAGCTCCAGACTGGGAGCTCCAGTGCTCCTGCGGGATGACACTTACCTACCTCGCCTGGAGGTGCTTTGGGATCCTCAGGCTCCAAGAGGGAATTGCAGAGGGCGATGCTTTGCTGTGCACAGAGCACCCAGGAAACCCCGGCACAAACCCCCCCCCTCCCAAAAAAGGCTTCGTGAGGGGTTTTCCTCTGCTTTCTCACCCACAATCCCGTTGGATTCTCCCCTTTCCCGACAGATCCAGGTCTCTTCCTGCAGCAGACGAAGGATAAGAGTGGAGTTGCTGTCTAACCTCTCTGTTACGTGAATCGTAGGTACTGACCTCCTGATATTTAAGTGTTTCCTATCTCTTTGCTGTAAAGTTTTGTATATTTTGTAAGCTCACCCCCCCCAGCAGTAGGTGTCCGCAGCGGTTCCCCATCGGGTTCTTTTCTACTCCATCGAGCGCTCAGCACAAAGTGTGGTCTTTATTTAGAATAATAAAATGGAAAACGTTGAGCTCTTGTGCCCGGCTTCTTGCGCCCAGCTCCGTGGAGGTCTCAGCGCATCCCTGGCTCTGGCCGTATCCTGCTCCCGTGCTCCGGGGTCACAGGGAGAGCGGAGCCCGGCATTCCTGTGGCTGGTTCCTCAGCAGCTTGGAAGCCGGAGCCTCCTTAAAGGCATGGGGGAACGGCTCCGGGTTTGCGTTCCTTGATGAGCCCTTGCCATGCAGGCGAGGGTGGAGCGCGCCAGGCTCGGAGCTGTTGCCTGGTAAAGGAAACCCCGTTGGTGTTTGAGAGCTGCTCCAGTTTATGGCAGCGCTGGGAAGCCCAGCTCGGGCCGGGCTGACCTCCGCAGGCAGAGCTGCTCCCATAGGAGCTAGGCTGAGAACACTGGGGCTGGAGGAGAGCAGCTTCCAGTGGGGTACAGGGATGCTGGGGAGGGACCAGCACCAGGGGCTGGAGCGATGGGACAAGGGGTGATGGGTTCAGGCTGGACCAGGGGGAGTTCAGGTTGGAGATAAGGAAGCTCTTCCCTGTGAGGGTGCTGGGATGGGTTGAATGGAGAAGGTTTGGATGCTCCATTCAGGTTGGATGGGGCTTGGAGCAAGCTGCTCCAGTGGAAGATGTCCCCGCCGGTGGCAGGGGTTGGAGCTGGGTGAGATTTAAGCTCCCAACCCAAACCGTTCCGTGGGTCTATGATTCCTGCTGGGAGCCACCGATGAGCTGGGGGGCTGCTGGTCCAGGGGTCCCCTAAGGGGTGCTGGAGGCTTTAATGGGGTACTGAGGGACCCAGCTAAAGGACTTGCAGGGCTCCAAGCCCAGCTCCGTGTGTGGGGCTTTAGGAGGCTTTACTTGAGGCCAGCCTGGCCCTGGGGTCTGTGAGCGAAGCTGCAGGTACATGAGGAGAGGGTTTTTCGTATCAAAAGAAGGAAGTTTATTAGGTCAAACACCAGATTTTACACGTTTAAACTGGAATATATCGTCCTGGTTACGTCACACAGCAAGTGCCCGGTTACTTGTCTGCCGTTGGGATTGGCGATAGCAGAAGGGAAGGATCAGGATCAGAGCTGGGGGTCGTGTCCGTGCGAAGCTGCTTCCCATTCACTGGTGCTGGGGCTTTGCCTTGTGCCCAGGTGATGGGGATGAAGGAGCTGGGACCGCGCAGGTCCCCAAGGCCAGGCTGTGAAACTGGGGGTAAGGACCATGAGGAAGGCGAAGGGCGCAAGTCGCTTCCCTGAGCTGGACGCTGGGATGGGAACAGGGACTGGAGCGACAGGACAAGGGGTGATGGGTTTAAACCGAAACAGGGAAGTTCAGGTTGGAGATAAGGGGGAAGCTCTTCCCTGTGCGGGTGCTGAGGCGCTGGAATGGGTTGGATGGAGAAGTGGTGAATGCTCCATCCCTGGCAGTGTTCAAGGGATGGGGCTTGGAGCAACCTGGTCTAACATGAGGCATCCCTGCCTGTAGCAGGGGGTTGGAACTGGATGACCTTAAGCTCCTTTCCAACCCAAACCGTTCCATGACTCCATACCCGAGGGAGCCAGCTCCATCCCCAGCCTCAGCACCTCTCTATGAGACGGATTTGGCTCTCGCTCTCAGCCCAGCAGCAAGCGGAGCCTTGGGGCAGGCAGGGATTTACGCTGCCAACAGCAGAGCTGCTGCCGGTGATAACGGAGCGCTCGCCTTAACCCCTGGCCGTGGGCTTCTCCCGCATATCCCGGGATATCCTGCTCCCCGCCCTGCGCCCCCGCATCCTGTCCCGGGATTTGCTTACGCTTTGCTCTTTTAAAGACGCTGTTCCTGGAGCAGCTCAAGGCCTTTGGGAGATTTATGGACCCGCTCCTTCACCTTCCCTGCCCAGGGCTTGCCCCGCGGCACGTGACGGCGGAACCCGGACAATGATGAACTTTCTCCGGATGCTCCGGTTTCTTACACGGCCAAACCCCGCGTTCCGGCTCTCAGGAATGCTGTGTTCCCACGGGAGCACGGCCTTGGATCACAAGGAGCCACCGGAGCCTGGTGAGATGCTTGGAAACACAACCGGTGGCCTTAAACCTGCCCCGGGTTGGATGCAGAGCGCAGAGTGGGAACCCCACCGCGGTGGCCGTGCCCGGTCAAACCCAGCCTCCCCCAGCGCTGCTCTGCCGCTGGCTTTGCCCCCGGCAAGCTGCTGAGCCCGCATCCTTCCTGCCCTGCGCCGCCGTCATCTCTGTCCAATCAGGCTTTGAGGCCTTTGCTGGGCATTCCAAAGGGATGGATTCCTTCCGTCCCGCTGGGGTTGGCAGCACGGCAAAAGGGGCGGCATCCAGGGCTTGTGTGGGGGGAATGGTTGGGCTTGATCTGAAGGTCTTTGCAAGCTGGTTGATGCTCTGGTTCTATGATTATGACCCTATGATTCCATGATTATGACCCTATGATTCCATGATTATGACCCTATGATTCCATGATTATGACTCCGATTCCATGACGGTGAGGGGCTGCAGCAAGATGTCTGCATCCCCCAGTCCCCGTTTGGTACCCAGCCCTGCTCCGTAGCACAGGAGGTGACCAGCCAAGAAGTGTTGAAGAGCAAAGAGTCTCCTTATCACCAAGGGAAACCCAAGCCCAGCGGCCCCGGGGCTGAGCAGGAGAGCCCGATCCGTGTTAGTTGGGGGGGCTGTTGTCCTTGGCGATGACTATGGAGTGCTGCGTGGTGGAGGAGGAGTTGTCTGCGCCCTTCTGCTTGCCCTGCTCCTTTGGGATGTACTTGACGACGGCCGAGATGAGTTTGCTGCGGAAGCTCTTGCTGAGGAAGTTGTAGAGGATGGGGTTGACGACGCAATGGAGCAGCGTGAAGCAGTCGATGATGTCGTAGAAGAAGTAGAGGAGATGGGCGAAGGTGCAGTGGAGGACGATGTGGTTGCCGTCGAGGGTGAGCAGCATGAGCATGATGTGGAAGGGCAGCCAGCTGACGAGGAAGACGAGGATGTAGGCGTAGATGAGCAGGCAGTGCTTCCTGCTCTCCGGCTTGGTGCGCTTGATGAACCTGGCCGTCAGGACGTTGAAAACGGCGATGATGGGGAAGGGGATGAGGAACCCAATGGTGGTGGTGGCCAAGCTGACCGCCAGCGCCCACTCGTCGTAGGTCTCGAAGGGGGCCATGAAGATGCAGATGGGCTCCCCGGTGTTGACCAGCTGCATGTGAGTGACCTCCAGCACCGGGATGGCTGCTGCCAAGAGCCAAGCGCAGGCGCAGACGACGCGGCGCGCACGGTGCTGGTGCTTGCGCCAGAAGAGGGAGGAGCTGGTGAGGGACACGTAGCGGTCCACGCTCAGGCAGGTGAGGAAGAAGATGCTGGCGTACATGTTGGCGAAGTAGAAGTAGTGCGTGAAGCGGCAGAGGAAGCTGCCCCAGAGCCAGGTGTAATCCAGCATCACCTCCAGCATCCAGATGGGCAGCGAGAGCAGCACTCCCAGGTCAGCGATGGCCATGTTGAGGATGTAGAGGTTGACCAAGCTCTTGTTGCCCCGGGTCTGCCAGTTGACCCAGATGACGAGGAGGTTCTCCACCAAGCCCACCACGAAGATGACGAGGTAGAGGATGAAGAGGATCACCCGCTTGACGTTCTCATCCAGACTGAACTCGCAGAAGCTGTAGGTGTAGTTGAGGAGGTGGAACAGCTCGGACCAGTTGTGGTAGTCCCTGTACTCGTTCAGGAGTGTGTGGGTCTCAGTGGGGGCAGTGGTCACCTCGGCCATCCTGGTAGCTGCAAGGCAAGGGAAAGCTCAGGACCAACTGTGATGGGGACAACAGGGCAGAGGGATGAAGGATGGTGGCAGCACCCAACAGCCCTGAGGCTCCGCAGCATCAATCGCTGCAGGAGCAGAGCTGACAACCCAGGACAGCAGCTCCCCGCCGAGCCCTGGTGTGTGGATGCTCCTATTGGGATCCACTGGGACTCCCAAGTAGGTGACAAACCCATAAGCTGAAGGGAAATGCAATTGACCCGAGCATCCTTTAATTGCCTCAAGCTGCATCCGTGCAGCGAAGACACCGCGGACCCCATCCAGCCTCACCAATCCAACCGTTCCCCTGGGAAAAGGGGAGCGTGCCGAGCTTGGAAGCAGGAACCCCCCACTCATCATCAACCCTCCGTCACCCGCCCGAGCCCCACACCACAGAGATGGGCTCTGGAGCCCCCCATTGCCATTGCTCCGCACCTTGCGGCAGGTCCTGCGGGTGGTGCTGGCGCAGTCGGATGCTGCTGGATGCGGATGCGGCTCAGGGATCCTCTCTGCTCCGCTGCTCGGGCGCCTCTGGGGCAGCGGAGCCGCGGCGCGGAGCTCGGGGTGGGCTTTTTTGGCTGCTTCCCAGCAGGAAATGACCATCGTGGTCCGGCATCCTGCGGCAGCTCAGCGCCCGCGGCTCTTGACTCCATTCCCAGCGCCGGCGCCCCGCTCCCGTTTGATCCCACTGCTGGGAGCGGTGTCCATGTGGAAGCTGCAGGTGCCTGGGCGAGGAGCCCCAACACCTCCCCTCCACCATCCCAAGGGATGGATCCTACCCCGGTCCCGCTGTGGATAGGAGGGGAAACGCATCCCTTGGGATGGAGCCGGCTCCTCCCGCAGCTCGGGGAGTCCCAGGGGTGGGTTAAGGCATCAGCATCCCTCCTGCTCCCACTGTGCCGGGGCGAACCCGAGGTTCTTATAGAGGGGGGGGAAAGGGCTGGAAGCGGAATCTGGGAGCAGATGCCAATGGCCATAGGAGCGCCCGTGCGCTGAGGCCGGGGCGGTGACCGACGGCTGCTTGCTGGCTGCTTCGGCAGGGGCAGGGAGGGGGCTTGAGCCGTGGCCCGGGGCTGCGGAGGGGGCCGATAGCCCCGAGCCCAGCGCCGAGCCGCGGCCGGGTGGAACAATGGCAGGAAGCGGCCGGGGTTTGTGCTGGGCAAGCGGCTCGGAAGGAAGCCCGAGGGCGCTGATAACGGCGGGGCCCGGGACCGCGGCGCGGAGCCGCTGAGCCCGCGGGCAGGCACCGGGCCCCGGCCCCGGGCTGCAGGCGGGAGCTCCGCGCTCACCCGCAGCGTTCGGGCTCGGTGGGGGGCGTTTGGGCTCAATGGGGAGCGTTTGGGGTCAGTGGGGGGGGGGTTTAGGCTCAGTGGGGAGCGTTTGGGGTCAGTGGGGAGCGTTTGGGCTCAATGGGGAGCGTTTGGGCTCAGTGGGGAGAGTTTGGGCTCAGTGGGGAGTGTTTGGGGTCAATGGGAGGCGTTTGGGCTCAGTGGGAGGCGTTCAGGCTCAATGGGGGGCGTTTGGGCTCAGTGGGGGGCGTTCGGGCTCAATGGGGAGCGTTTGGGCTCAATGGGGAGCGTTTGGGCTCAATGGGGAGTGTTTGGGCTCAGTGGGGAGTGTTTGGGGTCAATGGGGAGCGTTTGGGCTCAGTGGGGAGCGTTTGGGCTCAATGGGGAGTGTTTGGGCTCAGTGGGGAGTGTTTGGGGTCAATGGGAGGCGTTTGGGCTCAGTGGGGGGCGTTCGGGCTCAATGGGGAGCATTCGGGCTCAATGGGGCGCGTTTGGGCTCAGTGGGGGCCGTTTGGGCTCAGTGGGGGGCGTTCGGGCTCAATGGGGAGCGTTTGGGCTCAATGGGGAGTGTTTGGGCTCAGTGGGGAGTGTTTGGGGTCAATGGGAGGCGTTTGGGCTCAGTGGGGGGCGTTCAGGCTCAATGGGGGGCGTTTGGGCTCAGTGGGGGGCGTTCGAGCTCAATGGGGGGCGTTTGGGCTCAATGGGGGGCGTTTGGGCTCAGTGGGGAGAGTTTCAGCTCAACAGGGAACGTTTTGGCTCCATAGGGGGCATTGAAGGTCGTTGGGGGCTGCAGGGGGGGTCTCTTTGCTCTCCCCAGCCCCGCAGGGTGCTCGGGGAGCCTTTCCTGCTCGCACCAGGGCCCTGCCTTCTGCCCCTGCAGCACCCAAAGGGGTGGCTCGGTCTCACGTGGGCTCAGCACGTGGGGAGTGGGGGTGCTGCTGACCTTGCTCCATCCTCGGGGGTGTGATCCCCAGCTCTGATCACTGCTCAGCCCTTAATGATGGGTACGGAGGACGCAGGAGGCACCGTGCGCGGCAGGAGGGCCCCGAGGGTGAGCGCAGGCTGGAGCAGCTCCCATAGGAGCCAGGCTGAGGACATCGGGGCTGGAGCAGGGAAGCTGCGTGGGGACCTCAGAGCAGCTTCCAGTGCCTGAAGGGGGGTACAGGGATGCTGGGGAGGGACCTGCAGCAGGGGCTGGAGCGATGGGACAAGGGGTGATGGGTTCAGGCTGGAACAGGGGGAGTTCAGGTTGGAGATAAGGAAGCTCCTTAGTGTGAGGGTGCTGGGGCACTGGGATGGGTTGAATGGAGAAGGTTTGGGTGCCCCATCCCTGGCAGTGCTCAAGGCTGGGGTGGAGCAAGCTGCTCCAGTGGACGGTGTCCCTGCCCATGGAGCTGGATGAGCTTTAAGCTCCTTCCCAACCCAGAGCACTCCATGACCTTGTACCAGGCCGGGGGAGCACCCATCACCCCAAGAGCTGATGCCCTGGGGAGCGAGGAGGAGCCTTTGACCTCATCTCCATGCTCAAGGCTCTCTTACACCCATCCCTCTGATTGCACAACCCTTGCTCCGTTGTCCAGGCTGCAGGCGACCGTGTCGGTGTTGCACAAGCGCCCTCCTTTGCTCCGCACGGGGAAAGGGTGTAACTGGGTGCCACGGGTGGGGTGGGGAATGTGGGGCAGAGGCACCCAGCACGTGGGCACGTGCCTGCTGCCTGCACAGGGGTGCAGTGGGAGCTGCTGGGCGCAGGGTGAGCCTTGGGGTAATGGTTGGATGTGACGAGCGTAAAGGGTTTTCCATGACGACACAAGCTGGACCCTGCCTGGGGTAACAGCCGGAACCCAAAGGCAGCGCTGGTGCTGCTGGAGCACGATCAGGGACGCAACCTCGATGTGTCCCCATCCAAGACCGAAACCAAACCCAAGAGCAGGAACTGCCTTTATTCAGCTGGTTCCCAGGTGTGCGTTGAACCAGGAGCCCAGGAGCGAGCTGGTGCTGCCGGATCCCTCCTTGCCTTTACCGCATCCCTGCCTCAGGCTTTCTGGGTAGGCAGGGGCTGGTGCTTGGCAAACACGAGGTCGGAGAGCGCGGACGGTGCATAGCTGAGGGGGATGTAGAGCAGTTTGGCATCCCAGCCCGCGGCGTAGCGGGTGCGTGGGTAGCGGCTGGTCAGCGCGTGCTCCATGCAGTCCGTCACCAGCGACAGGTTGGGGTTGCACAGATCCTTCATGTTCCTGAAGGTCTGCAGAACTGTGGAAGCAGGAGGCGGCCGGTCAGGCTCAGCGCCGCGAGCGCTGGGATGCTGGGGGTGACGGGACCACTCTCTCGAGCATCCCTTAGGCTTTAGGTGAGGTACTCACAGTGCTTCAAGTAATTCTCCCCGTAAGCCACTTTGATTTCCTCCGGGAGCTTCTCCCAGGCGACCATAAATTGCTTCCGTGCGTTCTCCTCGTTGGTGATGCTCGTCTGGAAGTAGCCGGGCTCGATGACGCTCACCTTCACCCCGAAGTTGCGCATGTCAAGCCTGCAGGGGATGAAGCCCCATGGCAGCATCCCCTGCTCGTGCCGGGGATCCCAAGCGGAGTCCGAGCAACTCAATGACCCAGCACGAGGCTGGATGGATCGAAGCCAAAGCACAAACGCCGTTGCCACCAGCCCCGGATCCGGGGATGGGGGCAAGGTCCGCGGCGTGGGGCTCAGTGCCGGGGCAGGCAGTGCCGGGCAGCGCGGCCGCAGCCTCCTACGCTGTGGCAATGAAATCAAAGCGCTGCCAAGTCCTTTTGCTTTCCCTTACCTGCGGCTGCCTCCACGTGCGCTTGGCTGATAGCGGAGCAGAGCCTGCCAGGGGCACGGAAAGGAGGAGAGATCCCTCCCATGGGCCCCAAGCCCTATGGCTATGGCGCAAGCTCGACCCGGCTGCACCAGGAAGGGGCTTGGCAGGTGGGTGCCCTACCAGGCAAAGAACCCATAGAGGCGAATGGGGACGCTGGGCCAACGCTTACCGGAGGCTGTCGGAGAAGGCTTCCACCCCGAACTTGGAGACGCAGTACCCGCCGCCGAAGAAGGAGAGGCGGCCCATCACGCTGGCCACGTTGACCACGCGGCCCCGCGCCCGCCGCACCAGGGGCAGGAGGCTGAGCGTCACCTCGATGAGGCCGATCAGGTTGACGTTGATCACCTTGAGGAAGTCTTCCTTGCGCAGCCACTCGTTGGGGGCGGCGGGGAAGGCGATGCCCGCGTTGTTCACCAGCCCCCAGAGCCCTGCGGCAGAGAGGGGATGCGGTGAGCCGGGCCCTACCCGATGGCCCCGCACAGGAGGGGGGGTCGCTTCAGCGGGGCTGCCCCATCCTACCTCGGTCACCCACTCGCTCCTTGACCCATGCGGCGGCAGCAGCGATGCTGGGGCTGGAGGTGACGTCCAGGAGCAGGGTCTGCAGCCGCGGGGACGCAGCCGCCCGCAGCCCCTCGGCCCCCTCCTCGGTCAGGCACGCAGCGAGCACCCGCAGCCCCCGCGCATCCAACTGCCGCGCCAGGAGGCTGCCG
The DNA here is from genome assembly GCF_037157495.1 of Lathamus discolor. Lineage (NCBI taxonomy): Eukaryota > Metazoa > Chordata > Aves > Psittaciformes > Psittacidae > Lathamus > Lathamus discolor. The sequence goes on from NC_088906.1 coordinate 2,674,946, forward strand.
AAGCCGCTGTCGCAGCCCGTGATGAGCACGAACTTCTCCGGGAGCCCCGGCACCGTCTGGCGCTCCCGGTACCAGCGCCGCAGCAGGACCAGCGCCACCAGCGCTACCGCCACGTACGCCCACATCCCCGCACCGGCACCGGCAGCGCAAGCGGGACCGGCCTCCGCCGTTAATGAACAGTCCCCAGCGCTACCGGCTGCTTAAACGGCCGCTCCCCCGCCCCGCCCCGCCCCGGCCTTGCGGGCTCAGCGCCGCTCCGGGCGGCCGTCGGGGTAATCGTTAACCCGGAGCGGGGCCGCCGCGGGGGGTCCCGCACCCCCCCCCCCCCATGCGCTGTCACCTCGGGACCCCTCCGGATCCTTCCGGACCCCCCCGAGCATCCCCGGACCCTCCGGGTCTTCGCTTCCCCCCCCCCCCCCCGACGTGACCCGAGCCGCTCCCCTCCCGCCCCCCCCCGCCCCCGCCCCGACGGGGCCGGACTACATCTCCCGGCGGCCCCCGCGCCCCGCTTCCTGCCGCTTCCCGCCCGCGATGGCGCGGTTCGAGCCCGCGGCGCTGCCCGATCTGCTCCCAGTGTTCTACCGGCGGCTCTTCCCGCACGGCGCCTACGGCCGCTGGCTCGGCTACGGCGGCGGTGAGCGGGGTGCGGGACCGGGGGCTGCGGGACCGGGGGCTGCGGGACCCGCTCGGGGATGCGGGACCGGACTGGGGCTGTGATACTGGGTCGGGACTGCGGGACCGGGTTGGGGATGCGGGACCGGGGGCTGCGCGACCGGGTCGGGGCTGCGGTACCGGCTCGGGGCTGCGGGACCGGGTTGGGGATGCGGGATCGGGTTCTGGGAGCTTTGGTACCGGGTTGGGGATGCGGGACTGGGTTGAGGCTGCGAGACCGGATCGGGGCTGTGATACTGGGTCGGGACTGCGGGACCGGGTTGAGGCTGAGAGACTGGACTGGGGATGCGGGACCGGGTACTGGGGGTTGCAGTCCCGGCGGCTGCGGGACCGGGTCGAGGCTGTGGTATCGGGTTGAGGATGCGGGACCGGGTCGGGGCTGCGGGGCCGGATTGGGGATGTGGGACCGGGTACTGGGGGTTGCGGTTCCAGGGGCTGCGGTACTGGGTTGGGGCTGTGGTACCGGACTGGGGATGCGGTACCGGGCTGGGGATGCGGTACCGGGCTGGGGATGCAGTACTGGGCTGGGGATGCAGTACTGGGCTGGGGATGCAGTACTGGGCTGGGGATGAGGGATCGGGCTGGGGATGCGGTACTGGGTCCTGGGAGCTTCAGTACCGGGTCGGGGCTGCGGTACCGGGTTGGGGATGCAGGACCAGGTACTGGGGGTTGCAGTCCCGGGTCCCGGGGGCTGCGGTACTGGGTCGTAGGCTCCGATACTGGGTCTGGGACGTGGTACCGGGTCGGAGGCTCCGATACCAGGCCCTGGGGGCTGTGGTACCAGCCGGGGGTACCCCCCAACCATCCTCCTGCCCCCCCCGCAGTGGTGAAGAACTACTTCCAGCTGCGGGAGTTCTCCTTCACGCTGCGGGACGATGTCTACGTGCGCTTCCAGTCCTTCGACAGCCCCCAGGAGCTGGAGCGGGAGCTGCAGAAAACCAACCCCTACAAGATCGACATCGGCGCCGTCTACTCCCACCGGGTGAGTCCTTGATCCGCGCACTCCAAGTGGGAATGGGCCCCGGTGTCGCTGAGCCCATTCCCATCCCGTCCCGCAGCCCAACCAGCACAACACAGTGCGCTTGGGAGCCTTCCAGCCGCAGGAGAAGGAGCTGGTCTTTGATATCGACATGACGGACTACGACGATGTCCGGATGTGCTGCAGGTTCCTAACAGGAGCTGGGATAGCTGGAAAGGGATAAAAGGGGGGTGCAGGGGCAGGGGGTGCAGCCTGGCCCATTGCTCTGTGCCCACAGCTCAGCCGATATCTGCTCCAAGTGCTGGACCCTGATGACCATCGCCATCCGCATCATTGACCGTGCACTCGTGGGTGAGGGTCCTGGGGACCCCTCCTGCACCCATGGATGTGGTGGTGCCCAATGGGGTTAGGTTGGGAATGCCGCATCCCAACACGCTCCCGCTGTCCTCTCCATAGAGGACCTGGGCCTGAAGCATCGCCTGTGGGTGTACTCGGGCCGGAGGGGTGTCCACTGCTGGGTGTGCGATGATGCCGTGCGCAAGTGGTCCCCAGCGCTGCGGGCGGCCACTGTGGAGTACCTGACCCTGGTGAAGGTGGGTGCATGGGGAGCCGGGCACCCCCTTATTGCCCCCCAACCCGCTGAGCATCGCTGTCCCCCCAGGGTGGAGTAGAGACCGTGAAGAAGGTGACTCTCTCCGAGCCCATCCACCCCTTCATCAGGTCGGCTGGGGACCCCCTTTGCCTGGTGCTGAAGTGGTGCTGACTGGTGCTGAGCCTCTTCCCTGCTCCACAGGCGCTCGGTCGCTGTGGTGGAGAAGTACTTTGAGAGCTACGCACTGGTGGGGCAGGATATCCTGGGCAGCCCGGAGAGCTGGGACAAGGTGCTGGCCCTCATCCCGGAGGATATCCTTCCTGCGGAGGGCATGCTGCAGTGCTTGGTGCTGGATGGAGGGTCCGAGATGGGGGGAACAGGGTAATCCCAGAGGATGCTCAGGCACTGGAACAGGGTACCCAGGGGGTGATGGAGTCACCATGCCTGGCAATGCTCAAGGCCAGGCTGGAGCACCCTGCTCCAGTGCAAGGTGTCCCAGCCCGTGGCGCTGGATGAGCTTTAAGGTCCCTTCATCCCAGCCCAATCCCGTGGTTCTCCCATTGTCCGTGACCAGCCTTGACCCCCCCCACAGCACCGCGAGCCGCTGCAGGCCGAGTTCCCCAAGAAGCGGGACTCGGTGCAGCGCTGGGAGCTGCTGAAGGGCCGCATGGAGCGGACACGGGTGAGTGTGACCCCATCCAGGGACCAGGGGACAGGCGCCAGCGCCCACCCCAGGGCTCCTGCCCCACACGTGTGCCCCACAGAAGCAGGCAGCGGCCGGGAAGGGCACCGGGTGCTTCGCGGACTGGGAGGTGATGCTGCAGTTCTGCTTCCCCCGCCTCGACATCAACGTCAGCAAAGGGGTCGGGCACCTCCTGAAGAGCCCCTTCAGCGTCCACCCCAAAACGGGTTGGTCTGGGGTGGGGATGGCACCGCACAGGGACAGCATCGCATAGGGAGAGCATCCCTTACAGATAGCATCACGATAGGGATGGCATCCCATAGGGATAGCATCCCAATAGGGATAGCATTCCATAGGAATAGCATCCCAATGGGGGTAGCATCCCAATAGGGATAGTATTCCATAGGAATAGCATCCCAATAGGGAAACATCCCATAGAGAGAGCATCCCATAGGGATGGCGCCCCATAGGGATAGCATTCCAATAGCAATAGCATCCCAATAGGGAGAGCATCCCAATAGTGATAACATCCCAATAGGGATGGCATCCCATAGGGATAGCATCCCAATAGCTATAGCATTCCATAGGAATAGCATCCCATAGGGAGAGCATCCCAATAGGGATAGCATCCCATACGGAGAGCATCCCAATAGGGATAGCACTCCATAGGAATAGCATTGCAATAGGGATAGCATCCCATAGGGAGAGCATCCCATAGGGATGGCACCCCATAGGGATAGCATCCCAATAGCGATAGCATTCCATAGGGATAGCATCCCGTAGGGAGAGCAACCCCATGACTCCGCTCTCCTTCAGGTCGCATTTCGGTACCCCTGGACCTGCAGAAGCTCGACCAGTTCGACCCCTTCACTGTCCCCACCATCAGGTACGTGATGAACAGCGGGGCCCGGCTCTGCCCACAGCCCCCCAAGTCCCATCATGGAATGAACCGGGTTGGAAAAGACCTTGAAGCCCATCACGGCCTTGCCCGCAGCTCCCTGTGCCATGAGCTGGATGCGGCCGGTGCCGATGAGGAGCAGGAGGATGGAGCGGAGACGGAGCCAAAGCGGCGCACGCGGGGTGAGTGTGACCGGGGGGGGCGTTGGGGGGGTCCCCCCCCATGGCTCCTGCTCAGCCCCACCTCCTGCAGACTACAAGAGGACGAGCCTGGCGCCCTACGTGCGGCTCTTCGAGCACTTCGTGGAGGACATGGAGCGAGCGCGGAGAGGGGAGATGCTGCGGAGGAGCGGTGGGTGCCAGCGAGGGGCTGCGGCTGCACGGGAGCGGAATGGGAGCCCCAGTGGGAGCCTGAATGGGAGCAGAATGGGAGCCCCAATGGGACCTGAGTGAGAGTCTCAATGGGAGCCTGAATGGGACCAGAATGGGAGCAGCATGAGATTCCCAATGGACCTGAGTGAGAGTCCCAATGGGAGCCTGAATGGGAGCAGAATGGGAGCCCCAATGGACCTGAGTGAGAGTCCCAACGAGAACCTGAATGGGAGCAGAAGGAGAGTCCCAATGGGAGCTGAATGGGACCCAAATGGGAGCCAAATAGGAGCCTGAATGGGAGCTGAATGAGAGCCCCAATGGGAGCTGAATGGGAACCCCGATGGGAGCTCGAATGGGACCTGAATGAGACCCTGAATGGGAGCTCAGATGGGAGCTGAATGGGAGCCGAATGGGACCTGAATGGGAGCCGAATGGGACCTGAATGGGACCCGAATGGGACCTGAATGGGACCTGAATGGGAGCCGAATGGGACCTGAATGGGACCCGAATGGGACCTGAATGGGACCGAAATGGGACCTGAATGGGACCCGAATGGGACCTGAATGGGAGCCAAATGGGACCTGAATGGGACCTGAATGGGACCCAAATGGGACCTGAATGGGACCTGAATGGGACCCGAATGGGACCTGAATGGGAGCCAAATGGGACCTGAATGGGACCCAAATGGGACCCGAATGGGAGCTCTCGGCTACAACCCCCCCGTTTCTCCTCATTGCAGACCTGCAAGGAGACTTCTGAGGCCGCCATCGTCCCCTCCGGTGCCTGGAGCCCGAGCCCGGTCCCTGCCCCGTTCCCCCCCGCCCCACACGGACCCTTCTCTGGTTTTGTACCTTTTCTATGCAAACATCATTAAATGTCTCCGTTCACCGTGTGCCTGCGCCCGGGACCTGCCTCTGCCTTGGGGCTGCTGCTCCCCATACCCTGCCCTATAGCGGGGGGTTCTGCCCCACACCGGGGGTCCCAGCCCCACACGGGGGCCCGGAACGAAAGGGTCCGGAACGCAGGAGCCTCGGTTGCCGGACCGGGCCGAGCCGGGCGGCCCCGTGCCCCGGATGTGCTCATCCTCCCGGAAGTCCCGCATCCAGCCGCTCGCTCTCTTTCCGCCGCCATCTTGGACCCTGCTCCCCGCACAGTGAGTGCCGCCGCCGCCGCCATCGAGCACCATCCGCCGCCATCCGCCGCTCCGGGGCCGCGCCGGGAGCCGATGGCCCCTTACAGGCCGCCCCCGGGCCGGGAGGGAGGGAGGGCAGCGGGAATGGGGCCGCTGGGGAAGGCCGATGGGGCCGGGAGAAGGCGGCCTGTAGCGGGGTATCCGGTAGCCGGTGCTGGCGGGCGGCCCCCGGCCATGGTGCGTTCTCCCTCTCCCCAGAAATGCCCGGCGAAGCGACAGAAACCGTCCCGGCCACCGAGCAGGAGCTGCCGCAGCCGCAGGCTGAGACAGGTAAGGCCGGGCCGGGGCCTTGGGGGGGACACCGGGCCCCGCAGCCGCTCGGTGTTAACGGGGGGAGCTTGACCCCGGGGGCTCCTCGTTGCTGCTTGTGTTCGGTTGTTCCCCCCCCCAAACCCGGTTGTTGGAAGCGGGGTTGAAGTCGTTGCTTTGGGGACACCCCCCCCCCCCTCGTCGCAGCCCCTCGGGTGTGTGTGCTCCGCATTGGAGCGCTGGCAATGGGCCGGGGGGGGTGAGCACGTCCCGGGGTTAGGAGCCCCCCCCCCCCCAAGCGCTGGAACCGGTTGGGTTTGGGAATGGGACGCGTGGCTCCGTGTTGGGATGGCGCAGAGGGAGCAGGGCTCGGGCTCCGCCTGTTGCTCGGGCTCCATCGGAGGGGTCCCCGTGCTGTGGGTCTGCCTGGCTTTGTTGCGTCCCAGGAATACCCTATGGAATGCTTCAGCCTTGGGAAAACTGCTCTTGGAAAAGGATCTGCATTGATGGAGCTGAACGTGAGCCTGTGGGCAGGAAGCCCCTGGCTCAGCACCAGTGTGGCGGCAGGGATTGGGCCCCTGCTCTTTCCCACTCTGGCTGATTCCATGGTTTTCCTTATGACCGGGGTCTGCCCAAAGGGTGCGTTGGATTTGGGGATCAGGGGGGAATGTGGGGCTGAGTGACGGCTCTTGCTGTGGCAGCTGCAGTGCTGAGCGGGGGTGGGGGGTGGACCTGCTGTGCTCTTGGGCTCCCTCCAGGAATCACTGGGATTCCTGTGCTGGGGCCGCTTCCCAGCATCCTCCCCATTCCCAGATGGGAACATCCTCAAAGGGTGCTGGTGGGGGTGAATGGGCTTCCCAGGGCAGGCTGTGGTATGTACAGGGCTCGGGACCAGCGCAGCTCTTGGCAGGGGTTGTTGCTCCTTCCTGGAGCAGGATGTGTCCTGGTGCCTGTTGGCTCCGGGCAGGTTCCCATCTCCTCGCACTGGGATAGGCTTGGGAAATGCCTAAGACATAATGACATAAGGCCATGGAGCTGTTGGAGCGAGGCCAGCGGAGGCCACGAGGATGAGCAGGGATTGGAGCAGCTCCCATAGGAGCCAGGCTGAGAACACCGGGGCTGGAGCAGAGAAGCTGCGTGGGGACCTCAGAGCAGCTTCCAGTGCCTGAAGGGGGGTACAGGGATGCTGGGGAGGGACCTGCAGCAGGGGCTGGAGCGATGGGACAAGGGGTGATGGGTTCAGGCTGGAACAGGGGGAGTTCAGGTTGCAGATAAGGAAGCTCTTCCCTGTGAGGGTGCTGGGACACTGGGATGGGTTGGATGGAGAAGGTTTGGATGCCCCATCCCTGGCAGTGCTCAGGGCCAGGTTGGAGCACCCTGCTCCAGTGGAAGGTGTCCCTGTCCATGGCAGGGGATTGGAGCTGGATGAGCTTTAAGGTCCCTTCCAGCTCAGACCCCAGAGGAGGCTCTGGGGCCTCCACACACGTGTTGCTGCTCCAGGTAGCAGTGAGCTGAGGATGCTCTGCGGCTGCCTCCGGGCTCTGGGTGATGCCGTGCGTGGGGCTGGGCAGGTTCCACTCTCCCAACCAGCACCGGTGCTGGTTCCACTGGTCAGACTGGCTGCTCTGACAGCCTCTCCCTAGAGCACTTCCCTTTAATCACCAGCTGGCGTTGGGAATGGTGTCGGGAATGCCGGGTTCTCTGAGTGGGGGGAGCCGGATGCTCCATCACTTGTCTTAATGTGTTCTCACCCCGCAGCCCCTGTCACTGCTCCTGTCCCAGCGCCAGGTACTGGGGACCCACTTTAACCCCTCGTGTGCCACCTTAACCAGAGTTTGCTGTTCTGGGGGTGGGACAGGGGGTGCAGTTACATTAACCCTTAACAGCCTGCCCCGGGGGGGGGGGGCAGGTCACTGCATGGAGCCAGGACTCAGCATCCTGTGTCCCGTAGGGCTGGAGGAGGCTCTGCCAGAGTTGGGTTCTAATCCTCAGTGGATCCTCATCCCAGTGCAGCCCAGGATGGGACTTCCCAGCCTCTGGAGCAGCCCTGGGGTCTGGCCAGGCCTCTGGAGCTTGTGACAACCCCTCTGGGAGGGAAGAGCCAAGGGCAGAGCCCGGCATTCCCAAACGCCAAGGTTTGAGTGGGGGAACCCAGGGCCTTGTGCTGGTTCCTAGAAGGGGATGAAGGTCCTGTCTGTGCTGGTGCATTGGGTGATGCTCCTCTGCTGGGGGGGGTCGGGGCCGTGTGCCCCCCCCATGCTCCCTTCTCTCATGGGTTCACTTTCTTTCTCTCCTGTAGCTGTTCCTCTCGCTGCTCCCTCCCCAGCCCTGACCCCAGCCCAGGCTCTCCCAGCAGAGCTGCCCAGTCCTTCCACTGCTCCGCTGCCCCCCCCGGGCCCCCCGGCCCCCATTTCCCCCCCTGTGGTCCCAGCTGCGGCCATCCCCGTGTTCTCTGCCCCCCCGCAGCTCCCTGCCCCAGCTCCACAGGTCCCGGTTACCATTGCCCCCCCTCCAGCCCCAGGGTCTCCAGGGCCTGCCCCAGTTAACCCAGTGCTTCCAGTGGCCCCTGCTGCTGCTGTGACAGTGCCCCCCCCCATCAGCCCTGGTGCTCCCCCCGCAGCGCTCTCCTCCCCTGCCACCCCTCTGAGCCCCACGGCCCCTCTCCCACCCCCCCCTTCCCTTCCCCTTGTGCCGTCCCCCCCCACGGTGTCCCCCCCTTTCCTGTCTGCTCCCACTGTGCCCCCCAAGGCTGCAGCTTGTCCCCAGGGCCCGCCCCCCCCTCCTGCCTTCCTGGCTGCCCCCAGGGCCCCCCTCTCACCCCCTGGGATGTCACCGGGGGGTCCTGCTGCTGCCGCGGCCCCTGGGGCTCCGGTCTCTGCACTGGTTCCTGCCCCTGCCAGTGCCTGTCCCCTGGGCCCTGCCCTGCCCGTGCCCTCTCTGGCAGCTGCCACATCTCCCCCAGGGCCACCACCAGCAGCTCCAGTGAGTCCCATGTCCCCATTGGCACCCGCTGTGCCCCCGGCCCCCGTCACACCGGCAGCGGCAGCTCCGCCTGCGCCTAAAGCAGCTCCCGGGAGCCCGGTCCCTGCCCCAGCTGCTGCTCCTGCCCCTCCTGCAGCCAAAGCAGCCGCTGAGGGCCCCGTCCCTGCCCCTGCTGCCCCTCCTGCAGCCAAAGCAGCCACTGAGGGCCCCATCCCTGCCCCTGCTGCTCCTCCTGCAGCCAAAGCAGCCCCGGTGGGCCCTGGTGCTGCCACCTCCCTGCCTGTCCCACCAGCGATGACAGCTCCTGCCCCTCCTGCTGCCAAACCGGCTCCTGTGAGCCCTGGCCCTGCCCCAGCAGCTCCTCCTGCTGCTGCCATGGCAGCTCCTGCCCCTCCTGCGGCCAAACCGGCTCCTGTGAGCCCTGTGCCTGCCCCGGTGGCTCCTCCTGCTGCGGCCATGGCAGCTCCTGCCCCTCCTGCGGCCAAACCGGCTCCTGTGAGCCCTGTGCCTGCCCCGGTGGCTCCTCCTGCTGCTGCCATGGCAGCTCCTGCCCCTCCTGTGGCCAAACCAGCTCCTGTGAGCCCTGTGCCTGCCCCAGCAGCTCCTCCTGCTGCTGCCATGGCAGCTCCTGCCCCTCCTGCTGCCAAACCGGCTCCTGTGAGCCCTGTGCCTGCCTCAGCAGCACCTCCTGCTGCTGCCATGGCAGCTCCGGCCACCCCTCCTGCAGCCAAAGCAGCCCCAGTGGGCCCTGGTGCTGCCACCTCCCCGCCTGTCCCACCAGCTCCACCAGCCCCTGCGAGCCCGGTCCCTGCTCCCTCAGCCCCTGCTGCCCCCCCTGCAGCCAAAGCACCTCCCAAGAGCCCGGTCACTGCCCCCTCCCCGCCGCTCACAGCAGCTCCGGCAGCTCCGGCCGCCCCTCCTGCAGCCAAAGCAGCTCCCACAAGCCCGGTCCCTGCTCCCTCAGCCCCTGCCACAGCAGCCCCTGCTGCCCCCCCTGCAGCCAAAGCGGCTCCTGTGAGCCCTGGTGCTGCTCCGGCTGCTCCTGCCCCCCCTGCAGCCAAAGGGGCTCCTGCGAGCCCGGTCCCTGCTCCCTTGGCCCCTGCCCCTGCAGCTCCTGCAGCTCCTGCTGCCCCCCCTGCAGCCAAAAAGCCTCCAAAGAGCAGCTCTGCTGCTCCAGTGCAGGCGGCTGCACCGGCTCCTGCTGCCCCCCCTGGGGCTAAAGCACCTCCCAAGAGCCCCGGTGCAGCCACCCCAGCTCCTGCTGCCCCCCCTGCAGCCAAAACAGCTCCTGTGAGCCCGGGCACTGCTCCATCAGCGCCAGCAAAGGCAGCTCCGTCGGCTCCTGCTGCCCCCCCCGCAGCCAAGGCAGCTCCCAAGAGCCCTGGTGCAGCCACCCCAGCTCCTGCTGCCCCCCCCGCAGCCAAGGCAGCTCCTGTGGGCGCAGGCACTGCTCCATCAGCCCCAGCAAAGGCAGCCCCATCGGCTCCTGCTGCCCCCCCCGCAGCCAAGGCAGCTGCCAAGAGCCCCGGGGCAGCTCCAGGAGCCCCACCTGCCCCGGGGGTTCCTGCGGCCCCCCTGCAGCCACCTCCTGATGCCGCTGCTCCCCAGAAGGCCGCGGGTGGCTCTGCCCCCCCTCCCGCTCCCCCCATGAAGAAGCAGAGCCCCGGTAAGGCCACCAAGCGCCCATCCCCATCCAAACCCCCCACCAAAGCCCCCCCCGCCATCGTCAATGACAACGACGACGAGGAGCTGCCCCCCCTGATCCCCCCCGAGCCTCCCGCTGCCGAGCCGCCGGTGCAGCCCATCCTGGTGGATCTGTCCCCCCGAGCAGCCGTGGCCCCCCCCCGAGGCTCCTGCTCCGGCCAAGCAGCCCGGCCTCAGGAATGACAAGGGTATTTGTCCCCACGGATTGCTGTGTGCATGGAGTGGCACTGCCTGGTTACTAACCCGCCACCCCCACGGCACTTGGTGTGTTGGGCTCTCCAGGGAGGCGGAAGCAGGTCTGAGCCGTGCCAGAGCTGGGGGACACGGAGGGGACGTATCCCATGGGATCAGGGCCTGGCATGGCCCAGGGGCACTAACAGCGTGTGCTCAGGGCACGGTGTGGCTTGTGGCATGGCTCAGCCTGAGCTGGCTTCACGTGCCTGTTCCAGGGGCTTGTGGCCACCAGCCAAGAGGAGCTGGGGCCAAAGCAGGCTCTGGGGAAGCTCCTTTGCCTGCCCAAGCTGTTGGGATCCCGGAGAGCGTTGCCCAGGGCTCCTGTGGGGAGCTTTGTGGAGGAGGACACGGGAGCGAATGGAGGTAATGGTGCATGAGAGGGCGTTGTGGTCACCCGGAGACAGCCGGCTCTGTGCTCAGACACGGCTTGTGCTTCACAGGCAGGAGCTGTCGGGACGTGGCGCTGAGGCCAAGCCGAGCATCCCGAGATGCTCCTTCAGGGTCATTCCATGTAGGGAAGCTGTGGAACGGGGCAGCAGGAATTGGGTTTTGTCCCTGTGCTGTGTATCTGAGCTCCAGGTGCTGCCTGAACCAGTTTGACCCCAGATTCATCGCGCTGAGTGGAAACCTTGGCATGTGGCTCCTGGCTCTTGCTGCAGCCCTGAGCTGAGGCGCAGAAAGTGACTTGCGTTTGGTCCTCAGGGTCCGGAACAGAGTCTGACAGCGATGAATCCGTACCAGAGCTCGAAGAGCAAGACTCCACACAGGCCACGACACAGCAGGCACAGGTAGGGCGGGTGGCAGGGGGCAGGAGCCCTGCCTGGGACCCGCCAGGATTGCCGTGATCCCTCTTGCGCTCTCTCCTTGCAGCTTGCGGCAGCAGCTGAAATAGATGAAGAACCCGTCAGCAAAGCGAAACAGAGCCGGAGTGAAAAGAAAGCACGGAAGGTGAGGTGGGATTCAGGGACGGATGGCACGGCATCGCCCGGTGCTGGCTCTTTGTCCCCTTGTGTGACAGCGGCCCCTTTCTGGCCCTCGGGCAAAGGGATGCAAAATCCTTGTGGCTGGGGGCCGAGGGTTGGGCTGGGAGGTGAATTCCCTCCCAAGCTCCTGGCTAAAAGCCTGGGAATGCTGCTCTGCAGCAGGAAAGCCACACTGGGTGAGGCACTAATCCGTGGGCACAAGTCTCTGGAGAGCAGAGGAACAGGGGCTGGAGCAGCTCCCGTATGGAGCTGGGCTGAGACCATTGGCTCTAAGGAAGTTCTTCCCTGTGGGGGTGGTGAGGTGCTGGAATGGGTTGAATGAGAAAGACTGGGATGCTCCATCCCTGGCAGTGCTCAAGGCCAGGTTGGACGGGGCTCGGAGCAAGCTGCTCTAGGGGAAGGTGTCCCTGCCCATGGCAGGGGTTGGGGCTGGATGAGCTTTAAGGTCCCACCCAACCCAACCCATTCCATGATTGTATGGACACATTCCTCAGGCTCTTCTGTCTCAGTCACTCCTTTCCCTCCCTTCCATTTCTCTCCTGGTTCTTCAGGCAATGTCCAAGCTGGGCCTTCGCCAGGTGACGGGAGTCACCAGAGTCACCATCCGCAAATCCAAGAACATCCTCTTTGTCATCACAAAGCCAGACGTGTACAAGAGCCCTGCTTCAGACACCTACATAGTCTTTGGTGAAGCAAAGGTGACCTGACCCCCGCTGGTGACCACCTCATGGGGGTTCCTCCTTGCCACATGGATCCTGGGGGTCCTGGGGCAGAGCTGGATGCACTGGGACGTGGGGGGAATGCAGCATTCTGTGTCCTGCTCTGTCTCACTTCTTCCTCCCTCTGCCAGATCGAAGACCTGTCCCAACAGGCCCAGTTGGCAGCTGCTGAGAAGTTCAAAGTGCAGGGAGAAGCCGTTTCAAACATCCAGGAAAACACACAGACCCCCACGGTGCAGGAGGAGAGTGAGGAGGAAGAGGTGAGCTCGCAAGGACAGACCCCACAGCTGGGTATTCCCCTGGTTTGCTTTCCTTCTGCCGTGTTTTCCATGGCAAAGGGACAGGGCAGGGTCAGGAGCAGGTCCCCATTGCCCTGACTTCCCTCCCAGCTTCTCTCTTTGTGGCCTGGGAGCGTGGGGGGGCTGCCGCACTTGGGACACTCATAGAATCATGGAATGGTTTGGATTGGAAAGGAGCTTAAAGCTCATCCAGTTCCAACCCGTGCCGTGGGCAGGGGCACCTTCCCCTAGAGCAGCTTGCTCCAAGCCCCGTCCAGCCTGGCCTTGAGCACTGCCAGGGATGGGGCATCCAAACCTTTTCCATTCAACCCATCCCAGTGTCTTGCCACCCTCACACTGAAGAACTTCTGCCTTAGAGTCAACCTGAACTCCCCTGTTTCAGTTTAAACCATCACCCCTTATATCCTGTCACTCCAGTTCCTGCCCAGGGTCGCTCTCCAGCATCCAATGCAGCCATCCAGCCAATTCCTTATCCACTGGGTTGTCCATCCCTCAAATCCATGTGTTTAAAGACAAGGATGTCACGTGGGACAGGGACAAACACCTTGCACAAGTCCAAAGCCAATCCCGTTTGTCAGGGGTTGAGAAACCATCCCTGGACGTGTTCCCAAGCCATGTAGATGAGGCCCTCGGTGCCATGGCTCTTTCCCAACCTGGTTGAATCCTTTATCCCCTGATTCCTTGCTCCTTTAGGTTGACGAAACCGGCGTCGAGGTGAAAGACATTGAGCTGGTGATGTCGCAGGCGAACGTGTCCCGAGCAAAGGCCGTGCGTGCCCTCAAGAACAACAGTAACGACATTGTAAATGCCATCATGGTGAGTGCCAGCCCCGCGAATGGCTCCTGGTGGGATGGGGACCGGCATCACGGGGGGTCCTCCTGCTGTGGGGCTGCCGTGGCTGGATCCCAACATTCCCTTCTCTCCACAGGAGTTGACGATGTAGCTGTGGGATGGAGGAGCCTTTTTTGGTGTTTCAGAGAACAGTTCAAATGCGTCTGCGTTTAAAATTTGTACTATTTCTATCCGGGAATAAAAGTTGTGGCTTATTGTTGGTGAAAACACTCGGTGCTCCCGGTGCCGAGGGCCCCCAGGGTGGAACCTTCCTCCCGGGAAGATCGCAGCCCGATACCCTGTCCCAAGAGCCTCTTCCCTCCTTTCCTTCCTGTCCCAAAGGACACCCGGCTCCAGCCTGGATGACTCCAGTGCAGGTTGTCACGTCCTTCATCCCCCCAGGGCTTCCCTTCACAGTGGGATGGGGATGGATTGCGGCATCTTCCAGCTGGATCCAAAGGGATGTGCTGGTGGGAAGCCCTGGGGAGCGGGGGGTTCTCTTTGCCTCCTACCAGCCATGGCTCCGAGAGGCCGGCTCTGCAACAGCGGCACCTTCCCGCTGCTTTCCCACCCCTATTCCATTAACCTGTGTTTGGGAATAGCTCATGGAAGCTGGGGTGGGAATAAGGAGCGATGGATGCTGCTGGGAGCCCCCCATTATCCCACTCTTTGACAGGTTTCATTAGGGAAACGGTGGAGCAGCAGCAGGATTCATGGTGAGGGGAACGACGGGATTCCCGGTGGGAACGACGGGATTCCCGTTGGGAACGACGGGATTCTTAGGGAGCAGCGCCGTGATTCCCCCCCCCCCCCCCGACGTGTGGAATCGGGCGGGCGGGCGCTAGGACCCGGGGTAGCGCTGCCCCGTCTCCATAGCAACCGCCGTCTCCTCCCCTGTCCCCCTCCCTCCGGCGTGCGCGCGGCGAGAAGCTGCTAGAAGGGCGGTGTGTGTGGGGGCCGCTCCGCGCATGCGCGGGTTGCGGGGAGGGGAGGAAGAGCGGGGGGGGGGGGGGGGGATTTTGCTGCGTCACCAGCGCTCCGAGCGCGCGGGGCATTGTGGGAGCGAGGCCGCAGCCCCGAGTCCGCCGCCGCTACCGAGCGCCGCCGCCGCCGCCGCCCCGGAGCCACGGCCCTGCCCCCCCCCCGCCGCGCTCTGCACGCACCGGAGCCCGCCCGGGACCGCGCCGGAGCCATGTGAGGCCCTGCGGGGGGGGGGGGGGGTGGCGGCGAAGCGGGAGGGGAGGCGGGAGCGGCCTCACCGGGCCTTAGGCCTCGGGGCAGGCGCGGCCGCGGGGAGCAGGCCCCATGTAGTGACCTTGTGTTGGGGGGGGGGGGGGGGCCGGTACCGGGAGTGGGGGGGGGGGGGATGGGGTTGGTGCCCCCCCCCGCCCCCCCCCGGGGTGGGTCCGTTCCGGTGTGGGGATGAACGGGGCGGTATCGGGGGGTGTGGACGGGGATGGCCGCGGTTAAACCGGGCCGAAGCGTCCGGTAAGTGCCGGGGAAGGGGCCGCTCGCAGCCACGTGTGCGCCCCGGGCAGCCGGTAACGCGGGGCTCCCGCGTGCTGGTTAAAGCGGGCTCGTGGGGGGGGGGGGGGGGCCGTGTCCGGTAGCGCGGGGCGCTGCGGGGGTGATGGAGGGGAACGGGAAAGGGGGGGGGTGCTTTGGAGCCCTGAAGGAGGCGGCTGCTGCGTTGGAATGGGAAGCACTTGGATGTTTTCACCCCTAGAAAGCATCAGTTCGGCTCAGATTGGGTTGAAATGAGAGGGGTTTCACTCAAAAAACCCGATTGGAAGCAAAAGCAAAGCTGATTCCGTCAGCCGGGTCTGTTCCCTGTTGGCTCGGGGCTGAAAAGCTCATCCTGCAGCATCCGCGAGCTCTAGGAATGGGCAGGATGCGTCCCAGGAAATGAGCCCAGCATCCGGAGTGCTCGAGGATGCACAAGGAGGGGTTCGCATGGCCCCAAGCAGGGAGGCTGAAGATTGAGCTCTGTGGCTAAGCTGGAAGTGGGTTCCGTTGAGGTGTCATGGGTGAAGCTGGGCCTGAGCGTGGCTCCGGAGGTCCTGGAAGCTGTCCTGCCCTCCTGGGATTGTCTTCTCAATGGGTGATTGGAAGAGGCAGGGAGATGGGAATTGCATGGAGCAGCCCTGGTGCCCCCAGCGTAAGGCCGTGGAGCTGTTGGAGCAAGAGGAGGCCATGAGGATGCTCAGGGGCTGGTGCAGCTCCCATAGGAGCCAGGCTGAGGACATCGGGGCTGGAGCAGAGGAGCTGCGTGGGGACCTCAGAGCAGCTTCCAGTGCCTGAAGGGGGGTACAGGGATGCTGGGGAGGGACCTGCAGCAGGGGCTGGAGCGATGGGACAAGGGGTGATGGGTTCAGGCTGGAACAGGGGGAGTTTGGGTTGGAGATAAGGAAGCGCTTCCGTGTGAGGGTGCTGGGGCACTGGGATGGGTTGGATGGAGAAGGTTTGGATGCTCCATCCCTGGCAGTGCTCAAGGCCGGGTTGGACACAGGGGCTTGGAGCAAGCTGCTCCAGTGGAAGGGGTCCCTGCCCATGGCAGGGGTTGGACCTGGCTGAGCTTTGAGGTCCCTTCCAACCCATTCCGTAAATGGGGGTAAAGCGGTGTTTGAATGAACCTCTGTGCTTCAGAGAGGCCTAAACCCCATGAGGACGTGGGGATGGTCCCAACCAAAGCCCTTGTGCTCCTGGGATGAGGTTGGTTGAGGAGGGAGGAAGCGTTGGGCTCCTTTTGGAGCATCCCTAAGGAACCAGCAGATGCCCTGCGGGTGCGGGAGCATCTCCTGAAGCACTCGGAGACCGGGAAGGCTCCACCAGCAGCCTCCCTGTGTGTGGAGGCTCCTTGGAATCTCCACATCCGTCTCATCCCGAAGTTGGGTTTGCAGCTCCAGGTATCCCATGTTACCGGTGCTGAATGGTCAGGCCTCATTCAAGGCCAAAGGAAGGTTTTCACCCTCTCAAAAGGAAGGATTTGAGGTTGGAAAACCCGGATAAAAGGTTGGAAATGGGAATAGTGCTGGAGGAAATGGTTCTCTTTCACCCCGCCTGCGGAAGTGGTGCCTTGTCCTACAACGCTGCTCTGAGGGATGCTGCTGGCTTTGCACCATGTGGGCAGCACCTTCAAGGCTGGAGCCCAGCACCTTGGAATGCTGGAGAAGGGAATGCCTCTTGCGGCAGGGTGGCGTTGCTGTAACGCTTGGGGAGCGATACCAGCACCCAACGCCCGCTCCTCAGGGCAGGAAGCGTCACATCCAGAGCTCGGGTTGTGCTTCAGCTCCCCACAGGCCCTATAGCTGCAGTAAAGCACCCCGGTAAGTGACCGTCCAGCTCGCTCAGAGCACTGAACATCAGCGCAACCCGAGAGCCCTAGCATGGTTTCTGGTTGTTGCTGCTCGTGGTGGTTGGAGGAAGCCAAAGGACAACCCCAGGAGCATGAACCAGAGCTCGAATGGGGTTTGGGGCCTGTTCTTTGGGTGACAAAAAGCATCATGGAGCTGCTGCTGCCCCCTCATCCTAAAGCTTGGCATCATCTCGCGTTGCTTTGGCTCTCGGCTCCATCCAGGAGCTCTTTGCAGGGGGGGTCCCTCCTTGGATCCGTTGCCTCTTTGGGAGCTGAGTTGTCCCCTGTCCCCCCCCCACCCCACAGGCAGCCCGCATCCGCCAAGTGGTACGACCGCCGAGACTACGTCTTCATCGAGTTCTGCGTGGAGGACAGCAAAGACGTGAACGTGAACTTCGAGAAGTCCAAACTCACCTTCAGGTGCGGGGCCTGGGCGCGGGGAGGCAGCGCAGGGGGGCTCCGGGCACCAGGGAGCCCTTTCCCCATCCCGCTTGTGCTCCAGGCCCTGCTCCAGCTCCGCTTGCCCTTCGCTGGCCACGATGCTGGGGGCTTCCTGTTCAGCTCCATCCATGCTGGTCCTTTTCCATGAGCAGCTTCCCCAAGCCTGGAGCATCCCATGGGGCTCTTGTGACCCACTGTGATAACGGGTAGAAGGGCAGGGAGAGACACAAGAAGCAGGCTGGGAGCAGGGGGATGACGCATGTGTGGATGTGTAGATGGAGTGTATCTGTTGCAGGGGCTGGTTTGGACCAACCACATCTTGTTTTCTCTCCACAGTTGTCTTGGAGGAAGCGATAACTTCAAACATTTAAACGAAATCGACCTTTTTAACAATATTGATCCAAATGTAAGTATCCTCCTGGCTTCCCAGTGCTGCGTCCTGGGGAAGAGCAGCTCCTTCAGGATGCTGGCGGCACTTCCGGCCTTGAAAGCATCTCCAGATGGTGTTCTTTAGGGCAAGGATGAAGTTGGTAGCTGAAGATAAGTGATAAAAGCAGCTTTTGGGGATGATATTAACAGGGATTTTCCTCCCTTTCAGGAATCAAAGCATAAAAGAACAGACAGATCTATCTTGTGTTGTTTACGAAAAGGAGAGTCCGGTCAGGCATGGCCAAGGTTAACGAAAGAGAGGGCAAAGGTGGGTTCAGCTCCTCTCGTCTGCCTGCTTTTCAATGGGGTTTCCTATTTGGGTGATGGTGAAGTGATGCAGTGGTTCGTGGGTCACTTCAGAGCAGCGCTTCTGCTTTACCTTCCTCCAGTACCAGCTCGGTACTTGCTTGCCCTGCACTAACACCCTTGTGTTGCTGCGCAGCTCAACTGGCTCAGCGTGGACTTCAACAACTGGAAAGACTGGGAAGATGACTCAGATGAAGACATGTCCAATTTCGATCGCTTTTCTGAGGTAGGGGAACACGAATCCCTGGAATTTGGGGTTTCCTTCCCTGGGATTCTCTCCGGGCAGAGCCTTCCTCCTCCTCCTCCCAGTGGTCCCTGAGCGCTTGTGGTGCTGCTTCACCCTCTAACGTGCATTTATCTCTCTGGAGCAGATGATGAACAACATGGGTGGAGATGACGACGTAGACTTGCCAGAAGTAGATGGGGCAGATGATGTAAGTGCTCTGTGGTAAATACAGCTTGCTCTGTGCTGAGGTCGGGCTCTTCAATAGCACCAAAGCTTGGCTGGGGCTCACAGGGAAGAGCTTCTGCCTAAGAGCTCATCTCAGTCTCCCCTCGGGCAGGTTCAAGCCATTCCCCTTGGCCTGTCCCTACAGGCCCTTGTCCCAAGCCCCTCTCCAGGTTTCCTGCAGCCCCTTCAGGCACTGGAGCTGCTCTCAGGTCTCCCCTTCAGGAGCCTTCTCTTCTCCAGGCTGCCCCAGCCCAGCTCTCTCAGCCTGGCTCCAGAGCACAATGATGGACCCGTAGCTCTTGGTGCCAGTGAGGCCAAACCGAGCTCGTGCCGTGGAGCAGCTCAGGGTTCACTGCAGGATCAGCAGCTCCTTTGCTGCTGGCAGGGGTGGTGGTGAAAGAAAAAGCTCCTTCAAGGCCAGTCTGCTCCAGTTAACGTTGTCTCTCCTTCTTCCTAGGACTCACCAGACAGTGATGATGAAAGTAAGTCCCGTCCCAACGTGATTCCATGCGGCTCCATGAGGGCTCCCTCCTGTCACTCACTGAACCCTGGCTCTGAGCTAAGGCCAGGGCTGGCCGATTGCTTTAATGCAATGGAAGCCTTTCCACACCAGCCTGAAATCCCAGTTCGACCTCCCCAGCACAGGCCTTGGGAGGCTTTGGCTTTAAGAGCAGCCCTGCCCATGGAGGCGGCTTCTCGAGTGGTTCCAGTGCCTGCCCATGGCTCTTCCTTATGAAGAACCAGACCCAGAGGCCTTCCACTGCCCCATGCCGGATGCTGAGGGTGATGAAACAAGGCTTAAAACCAAACCCAACCCCACTAACGCTCTTCCCTCTCGTCTTTCCTCTCTAGAAATGCCAGATCTGGAGTAAGGAAAAGCGTCGTCTTCAGGGTTTGGGGAAAGAACTTCATCACAACATTTCATAACCGAGATAAGAATTCCTGAGTTGATAGCCCTAACGGGAGCTCCTGCATCCTTTAACCCATTTTCAGTCCATTTTCAATGGCTTCACTGGTGGTAGGTGTGTACCATGGCACGGGGCGGCCTGAAAGCCACGAGAGGCAATAACTTTATGCATGAACCAGTTTTCCAGCCTTCCAACAACCAACCCACAACAAAACCCCCCCAGTTGAGGTGTAGGCCATCGAGACAGAACAGTTGCAATAAAGTTTACAGAGCCTCCTTGCCTCGTAGCGGATGTAATTCCCATGGGACAACCCTGAGTTGACACCAAGTTGATAGAAATGAGCATTTCTCCCCCTTTTCCCCCCTTCTTTTACCCAGTCCCTGTGGCCTGAAATTGGATGTTTGGACCGGGAACAAGAACTGGGGCTGTTGGCTCACGGTGGGGCCCTTCCATTAAACTTTGTATTGACAAGGCAACACCAATTCTCCTCCGTGGGGTTGTTCCAGCTCGAGTCACCGGGTACCGGTGGCCGGAGCCTGTCCCCTGGTACCGTTTGGCTCTTAAAGCTTTACACCCTCCTCCTCCTCCTCCGGGGCGATGCCTGTACATTGTTGCTTGTTGAGCTGTTCCTTTAGACCAAATCCTATTTGCACTGTGGCTGTGGAAGCGAGAAAGGGTGGGGAGGCACCGGGGGCACCGGGTACCAGGAATTCCGCCTCCCCCCCCCCCCCCCCCCCGGGGCACCTCCCAACCGGGCTGAAAAACCTCAATTTGTGTTCCGAGCAGCTGGGATTTTTTTAATGTCTGCATTCTTTCTAATAAACTGTTGAAGACTCCCGGGCCTCGCCTCCTGCTGCGCCCGCTCCGCACCGGCACCGGGACCGGGGTGGGGGGGGTGGGGGGGGGACCGGGGCAGGCGATGCTGGCGGCCCCGGTGGCTGCATTGCGGGGATGTGGGATGGGACGTGGGGAGCGAGGGCTCCGTTGGCCGCAATGGGGCTGGGGACGGGGCGGAACCGGTCACGGCGCCCGGTCCAAGGACACCCGCGGACACGTGCGCCGCCGCTTCCGCCGCTTGGCCCCGCCCCTTTCCCCTCCCCTTTAAGCTCTCCCAATCACCTCATCGCTCTCCTTGACGGATGTCTAACCTGCCCAATGGTGTGTCGGCGAGGAGCGAGCGCCTAGCGAAACGTAGCCAATAGGAGAGCGAGCGCGCGTGGCGCCGCACCCAATGCGGCGCTCGACGTGGCGCCGCGGTCCCGCCCCCCGCCGAGGGCCGTGAAGGGGCGGGCGGGGCTCGGGGCTCAGTCGGCGGCGCCATGTTGGGGCTGGCGGGTCGGGGCTGGGCCGCTGCCGCCGCCGCCGTTCGGCCGCCGCCGCCGCTGCTGCTGCGCCGCGGGGCCGGGCCCGGCCGCGGCCTCCTCCCGGTGCTGCTGAGCCGCGGGGCCGCGCCCGCCGCCGCCGCCGAGCCGCGTGAGTGCGGGGCCGCGCACGCGGGGTCACCTTGGGGCCTGCGCGGCTGAGGTGAACGGGGGGGGGGGGGGGGGGTTAACGGGGGGACCGGGGGGGGGGGTCTCGGGGCTTGCCCGGAGCTGCCGCTCTCCCCCCCCCCGACCTTGCCTCGTCGCCGTTGTCCCCGCCGCAGGCCGGCACTATGCATCCCCGGCGGCCCCCGCGGCCAAGGCCGGCTCCAGCACCGGGCGCATCGTGGCCGTCATCGGCGCCGTGGTGGACGTGCAGTTCGATGAGGGGCTGCCCCCCATCCTCAACGCGCTGGAGGTGCAGGGCAGGGAGACGCGGCTGGTGCTGGAGGTGGCTCAGCACCTCGGTGAGTCCCCGGGCCTCCCGCTGGCTCCTCCGTGGAGCTCAATGCGAGGAGGAGGAGGAGGAAGGAAGCGGCCTCCGGGCCCCGTTCCCCTTTGGGAGGTCGCGGTCTGCGGCTTCCAGCCCCATGGCAGGGCCCGGGGGGAAGGCACCAGCGGCTCCCCAGGGCCAGCCCGAGGGCGCTGCTGCGACGCTGCCCTTGGCCTTCGGCAGGGGAGAACACGGTGCGCACCATCGCCATGGACGGCACCGAGGGGCTGGTGAGGGGCCAGAAGGTGCTGGACTCCGGAGCTCCCATCCGCATCCCCGTGGGCCCGGAGACCTTGGGCAGGATCATGAACGTCATCGGGGAGCCCATCGATGAGCGCGGCCCCATCACCACCAAGCAGTGAGCGAGGCAAAACCCTGACCCGCGCTAGCGCCGTGGCCTGGTTTGGGGTCCTGAGCCCCCTTTGCCCCCCCGCAGGTTTGCTGCTATTCACGCTGAAGCGCCCGAGTTCGTGGAGATGAGCGTGGAGCAGGAGATCCTGGTGACAGGGATCAAGGTGGTGGATCTGCTGGCGCCCTATGCCAAGGGGGGCAAGATCGGTGCGTGCTCCCCATGGGCATGGGGCAGGGGTCTGGGGGGGGGGGGGGGGGGGGAGCAGGAGATTCCTTCGCTGATGAGGAACCGTTTGACTTTCGTTCTTCTGAGCTGGCTGAAGCCACCTGGATCGGTCTGAGGAGGAAAAGGGGGAGCAGGGAGATGGGGGAGCAGCCGGGCTGGACCCGGCATCGAGCGGGGTTCCCTTGGCCGCAGGTTTGTTCGGAGGTGCCGGCGTGGGCAAAACGGTGCTGATCATGGAGCTCATCAACAACGTGGCCAAAGCCCACGGTGGGTACTCGGTGTTCGCCGGCGTCGGGGAGAGGACCCGCGAGGGCAATGACTTGTACCACGAGATGATCGAGTCTGGGGTCATCAACCTCAAAGATGCCACCTCCAAGGTAGAGAGAAGGGGGTCTCCTGAAGCAGGGTTGGGGGGGGGCACCGGTAGCACCGTGCCCACCCCCTGTCCTCGCCCGCAGGTCGCTCTGGTCTATGGGCAGATGAACGAGCCCCCCGGTGCCCGCGCCAGGGTGGCCCTGACCGGGCTGACGGTGGCCGAATACTTCAGGGACCAGGAGGGTCAGGACGTGCTGCTCTTCATCGACAACATCTTCCGCTTCACCCAGGCTGGCTCCGAGGTGGGTGCTCAGCACCAGCCCCTCTGTGACCCCCCCCTCCATCCACTTGTGCAGTCCCTCAGAGCCTCTGTATCCCCCCCCCACCAAGGTATCAGCTCTGTTGGGGAGGATCCCCTCTGCCGTGGGCTACCAGCCCACCCTGGCCACCGATATGGGCACCATGCAGGAGAGGATCACCACCACGCGCAAGGGATCCATCACCTCCGTACAGGTGAGGCTACGACTGCATTGTGCGCCCTGAGGATGCTGTGTCATCGTCCCCTCCTGTCCCCATCGTCCCCTCCTGTCCCCATCGTCCCTTCCTGTCCCCATCGTCCTTTCTTGTCCCCATCGTCCTTTCTTGTCCCCATCGTCCTTTCTTGACCCCATCATCCCCTCCTGTCCTCATCATCCCTTCCTGTCATCATTACCGCTTTGTATACCCCATTGTCCCTTCCTACCTCCATCACCCCCTCCTATCCCCATTGTCCCTTCCTGTCCCCATCATCCCCTCCTGTTACCATCCCCTCCTATCCCCATTGTCCCCTCCATCCCCTTCGTGTCCCCTCCATCCCCATCGTCCCCTCCCTCCCCAGGCCATCTACGTGCCAGCCGACGACTTGACCGACCCTGCCCCTGCCACCACCTTCGCCCACTTGGACGCCACGACCGTGCTGTCCCGCGCCATCGCCGAGCTGGGCATCTACCCCGCCGTGGACCCCTTGGACTCCACCTCCCGCATCATGGACCCCAACATCGTGGGGCCCGAGCACTACGACGTGGCTCGAGGGGTGCAGAAGATCCTGCAGGTGAGGGATCCAGGGCTGCCCCCCGTAGGAAGCTAGGGGGGTGCACGTGGAGCCGCTCACCCTCGCCCCCCCCCGTTTTCTGCTCTCTTTGCAGGACTATAAGTCCCTGCAGGACATCATCGCCATCCTGGGCATGGACGAGCTCTCCGAGGAGGACAAGCTGACGGTGGCGCGGGCGCGCAAGATCCAACGCTTCTTATCCCAACCCTTCCAAGTGGCCGAGGTCTTCACCGGCCACATGGGCAAACTGGTGCCGCTGCAGGAGACCATCAAGGGCTTCAAGCAGATCCTGGCAGGTACAAAAAGAACCAGGATGGGGGGGTGGGACACACACGGATGTTTTGGGGGTGTCCCCCCCCCCCCTCCTTTCTCTTCACACCCCATCTCCCCCCAGGTGAATACGACCATCTCCCAGAGCAAGCCTTCTACATGGTGGGGCCCATCGAGGAGGCGGTGGCCAAGGCGGAGAAGTTGGCTGAAGAACACGCTTGAATGTGGCCCCCCCCCGCCCCCCCCCCCCCCAAAACCGGACCCCCCCACCGGGACCTCCCCCTCCCCAATATTTAACATTTCCAATAAAACATCAGTTGAAAACACCCCCGGCGGCCTCGTGTGAGCTACGGGGGGGGGGGAATGGGTTCAAGTTGGGGGGGGGGGGTGTAGGAGATGGGGTCACACAAACGCACCCCCAAGCCGGTTGTCATGGGGGGGGGGGGCCTGGTCCTGGTGTCCCCCCCATTGGGGCTCCACCATTTTGCAGCACAAAGCCCTATGGCCACGGCTGCTGCAGCTTCACCGGGGGGGGGGGGGGGGCACGGTACCGGGAGCACCGGGGGGCTCAGGGCTGGGTTCGCAATGGGGGGGTCCCCACAAGCGCTGCACCCCCGGGTTAAAGGTGGAGGGAGGTGGGGGGGGGGGGGCGGAACACCCAGAACCCAACCGGGGCCGCGGTCCCTTTAAATGGCGGCGCGTCCCCGCGGCGGAGGGGGCGGTGGCGGCCGCTGACATCACGCGGGGCCGGGAGCACCTGCGCGACACCGGGACCGGCACCGGGAGCGCGGCCGGGCGGGCACCGGGGCTGCCCCCCCCCCCCCCCCGCACCCTTCCGTAGGTACGTACCGGGGCTCCCCCCCCCCTATAGATGCGCATCGGGCTGCCCCCCGCACCCCATAGGGAGGTACCGGGGTCCCCCCCGCTCTATAGGTACGCACCGGGGCTGCCCCCCCCCCCCCGTAGGTCCGCCCTGGACGGGGCACGGAGCCCCCCCCCCCCAACGGCTGTACCGGGGCCCACGTCCCGGTGACCGGAGGCAGCACCACGGGGCCCCCCCCGCGCTGTCGCGCTCGGGGCCGGGATATCCCCCCCCCCCTCCCCCCCCCATTCCCTTTGGGACCGCACCAACCCCCCCCCCCCCCGTCCACAACCGGTACCGGGCCCTGCGCCCGCGTGACGTCAGCGGGGATCCCGGGGGTCGGGCTGCGTTTGGGGGTGGGGGTGGGGGGGGGGTCAGAGCGGGGGGAATCCCCCCCTCCCCCACGTGGGCGCTTGGCTCCACCCCCCCTCCCCCCTTCCCCTCCCCCCCCCCCCCCCCCCCCTTTCCCGGTGACGCGCGCGCCGCTCCCGGTGACGCGATCGCGGCGGCGGTGACGTGCGCCGGGGGGGGGGGGGAGGGGAGGGGAGGAGGGGGGGGGGGGGCGGAGCTGGGGCCGCCGCTTCCTGCCCTGCGCCGCCGCCGCCGCCGCCGCCCGGGCCCGGCCCGGTCCGTGCGGAGGGCCCGAGCCATGAGCAACGCCTGAGCCGGGCCCGGGGCGGGGGCACGGGCACGGGAACGGCACCGGTAACGGCACCGGGAGCGCGCGGCCGCGGCTGTTAACGGGGGGGGGGAAGCGGTTGCGGGCCCGTGCGGGAGGGGTGGGGGAGGGGAGGGATCCCCTCCCCCCTGCGCCGCCTGCGGTGACCGGTAAAACACCCCCCTGCCCCCCCCCATCGTTACCGGCACTCGGTGCCCTCCCCCCCCATCCCGCACGTAAAGGGAGTCCCCGTGCCCCTCCCCCCGCCCGGTTCCGCCCCCCCCCCTTTGCGGAGGGGGGGGGAGGGGGGGGGCTCCTCCATCCCAACGGGACCCGGTTTTGGGGGGGTCCTTGCATAGGGGACGGGGGCGTCCCCGCCGTTGGCAAAGGGGGGGTTCCCGGTGCCGGCCCCCACATCCCCCCCTGCAGGAAGCGGCCGGGAAGTGCCCGGTTCGAGGCCCCGGTGCCGGCGGCTCCTTGGGCCGGGGCCGTCCTTCGGAACCGGGGTCGTGTCCGGGCCCCGGTGCTGCCGGCTCCATGGCACCGGGCTCGGTGGGGACCCGGCTCCGTGGCCCGGCTCCGGTCGCTCCCCGTGGCCCGGTTTGCGGCTCCATTCCCGGTCACGTGCCGGTGCCGGGGGGGGGGGAACCGGGCCCCCCCATCCCATCCCGTCCATCCCATCCCGTCCATCCCATCCCACCTGCACCCAGCGCATCCCATTCCCCCCGCTCTGACCCCCAGCCCGGTGCTGCCCCGGTGCCCCCCCCCCGGCAGCGCCGTCACCACCCATACGGGTTCCTCCGGTGCCTGCATCACCGGGGCCCTGCAGCGGGGCCGGGTGTGATGAAATCCCTGTGGCCGCCATGGGCCATCGGGGCCGCACCGGGGCTCCCATCTCCTCCGCTGCCCCATGGCACCCACTTGTGGGGCGCAGCCGGGTCCCGTCCCCATCGCTCGGTGCTGGGGGGGGGGGGGGGGGGCTCAAAGCTGCTCCCCCCCGGTGAAGGTCGCTGAGGATCCGGCTGCGGCCGTGACCCCCGATGGGGGGCAGAGCTCGGGGTTGGGGGGCACCGGCTCTCACCGGCGATGCCCCCGGGGCCCTGGCACGGAGCTCATCCCGCGCCGCCGTCGCCTCTCGTCCCCTCTGCAGCCATGAAGCGAACTCCCCCTTGGGCTTCACCTCCGCTGCCTCGGGACCCAAAGCGGCCTCTGCCTCCGGGGACGGCCCCTTCGGCCCCGGCTCCGCGCTCGGCTTCTCCCCACAAGGGAAAAGTAAGTGTCCCCATAGGGGTTACTGTGTCCCCATAGGGGTTACTGTGTCCCCATAGGGGTTACTGTGTCCCCATAGGGGTTACTGTGTCCCCATAGGGGTTACTGTGTCCCCATAGGGGTTACTGTGTCCCCATAGGGGCTATGGTGTCCCCATAGGGGTTACTGTGTCCCTATAGGGGTTACTGTGTCCCCATAGGGGTTACTGTGTCCCCATAGGGGCTATGGTGTCCCCATAGGGGTTACTGTGTCCCCATAGGGGTTACTGTGTCCCCATAGGGGTTACTGTGTCTCCATAGGGGTTACTGTGTCCCCATAGGGGCTATGGTGTCCCCATAGGGGTTACTGTGTCCCCATAGGGGCTATGGTGTCCCTATAGGGTTACTGTGTCCCCATAGGGGTTACTGTGTCCCCATAGGGGTTACTGTGTCCCCATAGGGGCCATGGTGTCCCCATAGGGGCTATTGTGTCCCCATAGGGGCCATGGTGTCCCCATAGGGGTTACTGTGTCCCCATAGGGGTTACTGTGTCCCCATAGGGGCCATGGTGTTCCCATAGGGCTGTGGTGTCCCCATAGGGCTGTGGTGTCCCCATAGGGCCATGGTGTCCCCATAGGGGCTATGGTGTCCCCATAGGGGCTATTGTGTCCCTATAGGGGCCATGGTGTCCCCATAGGGGTTACTGTGTGCCCATAGGGGTTATTGTGTCCCCATAGGAGCCATGGTGTCCCTATACGGGTATTGTGTCCCCATAGGGCTATTGTGTCCCCATAGGGGCTGTTGTGTCCTCATAGGGGTCATGGTGTCCTCATAGGGGCCATGGTGCCCTATAGGTGTTATTGCATCCCCATACAGGCCAAAGAGTCCCCATAGGGCTGTGGTGTCCCCATAGGAGCCATGGTGTCCCTGTAGGTGTTATCGCATCCCCACTGGGGCCGTGGTGTCCCCCTCGGGCTGGAACCGCTGGATTTACCCCATCAGCTGATTCCAAGCATCCGGTTAATCCGCGGCATCCGGAGCCGGTCCCGGCGCGCGGGGAGCCGTGGCCGCGGGCAGCGGTCGCGGCAGCAGCCCCCTCGAACATCGGCTCCGTGTCTCCCTGCCAGGTCTCAACGGGGGCATGAACCTCAATGGCTTCTCCACCGTCTCGCACCCCAGCACTTCAGGGCCCTGGCCCCCAGCTCGCCGCCCGCGGGCGCGCAGCCCCTGCGCCCCTACGACTGCCTATGGACTACGGCCCCTACCCCGGCCCCGGCGCCGGCGGCCTCAAGGACGGGCGCTCCTCCACGCCGCCGCTCTTCCCCCTCAACGGCACCGAGCCCCGGTCCCCGGGCCACGGCACCAACCTGCGCCCGCCCGCCCAGGAGCTGTGGGGCAACGGCAGCGCCGGCGCTATGGGGCTCAACTTCGACTCGCAGGAGCTCTACGACTCCTTCCACGAGCAGAGCTTCGAGCTGATGCCCAACGGGCCCGCCGGGTTCTATGGGGCAGCTCAACCCTTCGCGGAGGAGCCGGGGACCGGGGATGGAGGCGGCGATGCCACCGCCACCACCGCCAAGGACATCCCGGCCGCGCTGGCGGAGAACGGCGGCGGGCTCGTGGGCAGCATGGAGCTGGAGGAGGCGCAGCCGGGTAGGTCCCGGTGCTGCGGGCGCTGTGGGGCTGGCCCCATCCCCATCGCTCGCTGTGGGGCTGGCCCCATCCCCATCGCTCGCTGTGGGGCTGGCCCCATCCCCATCGCTCGCTGTGGGGTGCGCGACGTCTCCATCCTTCCCTTTAGACCTGAAGATGTGCGGCTACAACGGGGCTGCCCCCGGCGCGGGGGGGCCGGGGCTGGGGGCCGCGTCTCCCCTCGCCCCCCCCTTGGAGGATGCCCCCATCCTCAGCGAGGACCCCCTGGAGCCCTTCGGGCCGCTGGGCGCAGGTAGGGAAGGGGAGGGCCGGGGGGGGGGCCACGACGGGGCGGGCGCTCAGCGCCCGACTTCCGCGCCTCGGCCATTTTGGGCTCCGCTTCCAGCGCTCGGAGGCGGGGCCGGGGGCTCCCGAGCCCTTTTAACCCCTCCGGTGCCGGTCCCCTTTGTGGGGGGGGGGGGGGGGGATGTGGGTCTGTGCCCGCCCCCCAACCTCAGCCCCCATCCCTGCTGCTTCCCCCCCCCCCCCCCCAGACCCCGGCGCCGGGGATCTCTATGCCATGGATGCTGCGCAGCTCGTGAGCGACAAATCCCCCCTCGGGGACCCCCCCGACCTGCACGATGGCCCCTTCAGCCTCCTGCCCCCCCCGCTGCTGGCCGGGCCCGGCTCGCCCGCCCTGCACGGTACGAGCCCCACAGCGGGGCTATGGGGACAGCGTGGGGATGCGCTCTGGGTACCACCCCCCTTGTAGCAGCATTGGTGGGGGGGGGGGGTGGTCTCTGGGGCAGGGCAGGCGGTGAGCTCCCTGCCCTTGGCCCCATAGAGAGCAGCGTGGACCTGAACAGCAGCAGCCACGTGGGGCTGGGGGAGTCGGGGTCCCTGGAGCTGGACCCCCCCGGGGGGTCCCCGGCCCCATCCGAGGAGGAGGAGGAGGAGGAGGAGGAAGGCGCCGACAGCAGCCCCGAGGCTCCATCCGCAGCGGGGGCCGCGGCGCTGAGCTCCTCAGCACCAGGTAGGTCCGGACCCCCCCCCCCCCCCCCCTCTCCTCCCCATCACCCCCACTATGAGCCCCCCAAGCACCAAGCCCAGCGCCCGTCCCCTGCCCCACAGGCGATGCCCCGCGCCGCCGCATTGCCACGCAGGAGGAGGTGCGCTTCCCCTGCAGCACGGGTACGTGTGTGTGTGTGTGTGTGTGTGTTGTGTCCCCTCCTGCCCCACGGCTGCCCCACGGCTGCCCCACGGCTGCCCCATAGCACGGGGCTGACGCTGCCTGCGCGCAGGTGGAGGCGCGAGGTGCGCATCAAGAAGGGGAACCACCGCTGGCAGGGGGAGACGTGGTACTACGGCCCCTGCGGGAAGAGGATGAAGCAGTTCCCGGAGGTGATCAAGGTACTGGGGGCAGCCCGGAGCCCCCGGCCCCTGAGCCCCCCCCAGCCCCACACCCCATCGCTGCCTTCATCCCCCTCCTCCTCCTCCTCCGCAGTACCTGAGCAGGAACGTGGTGCAGGACGTGCGCCGCGAGCACTTCAGCTTCAGCCCCCGGATGCCCGTGGGGGACTTCTATGAGGAGCGGGAGACGCCGGAGGTGGGGATGGGGGCGCCCCCCCACCATGACCCCCCCATGTGTCCCCCTCATGACCCCCCTGCCCCCCATGCCCCCCCATCCCCCTCCCTTCCCCCCCATGCCCCCTCCATGCCCCCCCTTCCCCCCCATGTCCCCCCAATGCCCCCCCATTCCCCCCTCCCCCCATGCCCCCCATCCACCCCCATGTCCTCCCTATATCCCCCCCCTTCCCCCCCATCTTCCCCCCCATGCCCCCCCCTTTCCCCCCATGCCCCCCATGTCGCCCCCCATGTCTCTCCCCACACCCCCCCATGCCCCACCTTCCCCCCCCATCCCCCCCACATGCCCCCACCTTCCCCCTCCATGCCCCCCTTCTGCCCCCATGTCCTCCCCATATCCCCCCCAAGACCCCCCCATGTCCCCCCCACTTCCCCCCCCACTTCCCCCCATGTCCCCCTTTCCCCCCATGCCCCCCATGTCGCCCCCATGCCCCCCCATCCCCCCCACATGCCCCCACCTTCCCCCCCCATGCCCCCCCATGCCCCCCTTCTGCCCCCATGTTCCCCCCATATCCCCCCAAGACCCCCCCATGCCCCCCCCATGCCCCCATGCCCCCCCATGTACCCCCGCATACCCCCCCAACCCCCATGCCCCCCCATCCCCCCCACATGCCCCCACCTTCCCCCCCCATGCCCCCCCATGCCCCCCTTCTGCCCCCATGTCCCCCCATATCCCCCCCAAGACCCCCCCATGCCCCCCCCATGCCCCCCCATGTACCCCCGCATACCCCCCCAACCCCCATGCCCCCCCATCCCCCCCACATCCCCCCCCATCCCCCCCCCCCCCGCTGACCCCGCATCCCTGCTCAGGGCCCGCAATGGGTGAAGCTGAGCCCCGAGGAGATCCCGGCCCGCATCCAGGCCATCACCGGCAAGCGCGGGCGGCCCCGCAACGCCGAGAAGCCCAAGGCCAAGGAGGCGCCGGGGGCCAAGCGCGGCCGGGGCCGCCCCCCCAAGGCGCGGATGCTGGAGCTGCTCAGCAAGACGGACGCGCGGCTGCTCAGGAGGCTCGAGGCCCAGGGTACGGCCCCGTGGTGCTGGACGGGGCGGGGGGGGGGCACGAAGGGGACCCGGCCGTGGGGCCCCGGCTCCATCCCTCTCTGCTCCCGTAGAGGTGCTGAGCGAGGAGGAGAAGCTGAAAATGAGCAAGATCAAGAAGAAGATGAGGAGGAAGGTGCGGGGGGGATGCGGGGGGTGGGGGGGTGGGGGGGATTTGGTTTGGGGGGGGGGGCCCCATTGGGTTCTTGAGCTGGGTTTGGTCCCTTCCAGGCTAAGAACAAGCAGAAGCAGGAAGCCAAAGCGCCCAGGGCGAAGGAGGCCAAGAAGAAGTGCAAGGTGAGCGCGGGGGGGGGAGCGGCAGGGAGAGGGGAGGGATGGAGCTGTTCCCCCCCCATG
This sequence comes from Lathamus discolor, assembly GCF_037157495.1. Taxonomy (NCBI): domain Eukaryota; kingdom Metazoa; phylum Chordata; class Aves; order Psittaciformes; family Psittacidae; genus Lathamus; species Lathamus discolor. The sequence goes on from NC_088906.1 coordinate 2,705,767, forward strand.
CATCCCCCCCCCCATGCATTCCCCCCCCTCCATGCATTTTCCCCCCCATCCACGCATCCCCCCCTCCATGCATCCCCCCCTCCATGCATTCCCCCACTCCATGCATCCCCCTCTCCATGCATCCCCCTCTCCATGCATCCCCTCCCCATGCATCCCCCCCCCCATGCATCCCCCCCCCCCATGCACCCCCCCCCCCCATGCATCCCCCCCTCCGGCTCCTTAGGCAAGGAGAAGAAGGGCAAAGCGGAGAAGGGCAAAGACAAAGCCCGTCCCAAGGAGAAGAAGGGAAAGGCGCTCGCAGGGCAGAGCAGGGGCTGGCGGCCCAGCGGCGCCGGGAGCAGCGGCAGCGGCACCAGCTCCTGCTGGAGGAGATGAAGAAGCCGACGGAGGACATGTGCCTCGGGGACCACCAGGTACCGGCCATGGGGACGGCGCCGGGGCAGCGGTGCTGCCATCGCCCTGCGCCGGTGCCTCTGACCGCCCCATCCCGGTCCCGCAGCCGCTGCCGGCGCTGTCGCGCATCCCGGGGCTGGTGCTGCCGGGCGCTGCCTTTTCGCGGTGCCTGGCGGTGGTGGAGTTCCTGCAGAGCTACGGGCGCGTGCTGGGGCTGGAGCCCGGCCGGGACGTGCCGAGCCTGAGCGCGCTGCAGGAGGGGCTGCTGGGGCTGGGCGACAGCGCGGGGCGGCTGCAGGACCTGCTCGTGAGGCTGCTGCGCGCCGCGCTCGGCGACCCGGGCCTGCCCCAGTACTGCCAGGTGAGGGAGACGTGGGCCCCATCCCATCCCCATCCCATCCCCATCCATCCCCATCCCCATCCATCCCATCCCATCCCCATCCATCCCCATCCATCCCCATCCCATCCCCATCCCATCCCATCCCCATCCTCATCCATCCCATCCCATCCCCCTCCATCCCCATCTATCCCATCCCATCCCCATCTATCCCATCCCATCCCCATCCCCATCCATCCCATCCCCATCCCATCCCCATCCATCCCATCCCCATCCATCCCATCCCCATCCATCCCATCCCCATCCCCATCCCCATCCCATCCCCATCCATCCCCATCCATCCCATCTCCATCCCATCCCCATCCCCGTCCCATCCCCATCCCATCCCCATCCCATCCCATCCCTGCCCTGATCCCCTCCCCATCCCATTGCATCCCTGCCCAGTACTGCCAAGTGAGGGAGACATGGTCCTCATCCCATCCCATCCTCATCCAATCCCATCCCATCCCCATCCCATTTCATCCCATCCCATCCCTGCCCCAGTACTGCCGCGTGAGGGAGATGTGGTCCTCATCCCATCCCCATCCCATCCCATCCCTGCTCTGATCCCTTCCCCATCCCATCACATCCCTGCCCCAGTACTGCCAGGTGAGGAAGATGTGGTCCTCATCCTATCCCATCCCATCCCTGCCCGGATCCCATCCCCATCCCATCCCTGCCCCTGTACTGCCAGGTGAGGGGAGACATCGTCCCCATCCCAGCCCCATTCCCTGCCCTGATTCCAGCCCTGATCCCTGCCCCATCTGAACCCAGTCCCATTTCCTGCCTCAGTCCTGGCCCTGGTCCCAGCCCTGATCCCAGCTACAAGTCCTGCCCCAGACCCAATTCCAACCCCACTTCCTGCTCTGATTCCAGCCCCAGCCCTAATCCATGCCCCATTCCCTGCCCCATTCCTGACCCCGATCCTGCCCCTAATCCCTTTCTTGGCCCCAGCCCCAATCCCTGCCCCATTCCTGCTTCCATCCCACCCCTGACCCCAATCCCTACCCCATTCCTGACCCCGATCCCTGCCCCAATCACGGCCCTAATCCTGACCCCATTTCCACCCCTTGCCCTAGCCCTGATCCTTGCCCCATTCCCAGCCCCATTCCCGGCCAGGCTGGCTATCGGCGCCTGTGATGCCCTGGGTGCCGCAGGCTGGGGACAGGGATGCGCAGGCAGCCCTTGGGATGCTCCTGCCCCCCCCCTTCGGATCCCGTTTCTCCCATCCGTGGGGGGCCTGATCCCTCCCTTTGCTGCTCCCAGTCCCTGAAGATCCTGGGGGAGAAGGTGTCGGAGATCAGCCTGACCCGGGAGACCGTGTCCGAGATCCTGCGCTGCTTCCTGACGGCGCACGGGGCGGGCGAGGAGCTCTGCGAGGGGCTCAGGACCAAACCCTTCCAGGCGCTGCCGCCGGCCACCAAAGCCTCCATCCTGGCCTTCCTGGTGGATGAGCTCAACAGCAGCGCCCTCATCATCAGGTGGGGGTCGAGGAACCGGGGCTGGGGGGGGGGGGGGGGGCAGAGCTGATCCCGACCCCCCCCCCCCTTGGCCCCGGCCCCTTCCCAACGGCGTCTCCCTGCAGCGAGATCGACAAGAGCCTGGAGAGCATGGCCGGCTACCGCAAGAACAAGTGGATCATCGAGGGGCGGCTGCGCAGGTGGGTGCTGCTGGGGGGTCCCACTGCCGGTGCCCCATGGGTGCAGGGGGGCCTGCTGAGTGTGTCCCATTGATGGAGCAGGGGCTGCTGAGTGTGCCCCACTGATGGAGCAGGGGCTGCTGAGTGTGACCCATTGATGGAGCAGGGGCTGCTGTGTGTGCCCCATTGATGGAGCAGGGGCTGCTGAGTGCACCCCATTGATGGAGCAGGGGCTGCTGAGTGTGACCCATTGATGGAGCAGGGGCTGCTGAGTGTGCCCCATTGATGGAGCAGGGTCTGCTGAGTGCGCCCCATTGATGGAGCACATCCTGCTGAGTGTGTCCCATTGATGCAGTGTGTCCCACTGTGTGTGCCCCATTGATGCAGTGGGTCCTGCTGAGTGTGCCTCATTGATGCAGTGCGTCCTGCTGTGTGTGCCCCATTGATGGAGCACATCCTGCTGAGTGTGCCCCATTGAGAAACCGCATACTGCTGCCTGTGCCCCATCGATGCAGTGGGTCCTGCTGATTGTGCCCCATTGATGCAGTGGGGCCTGCTGCCTGTGCCCCATTGACAAACCTCATCCTGCTGCATGTGCCCCATTGACACAGGGGGTCCTGTTTGTGGCCTCTTCTTCTCCCCCTCCATGTCCCAGGGCTGGGGGGCTCAGAATGAATGTGGTGGAGCCAGGTCCCCAGTGGGGCAATGGGGCAGGCAATGAGATGGACAATGAGGCAGTGGGGCAGGCAGCGGGATGGGCAATGAGGCCATGGGGCAAGCAATTGGATGGGCAATGGGGCAGGCAGTGGGATGGGCAATGGGGCAATGGGGCAGGCAATGGGATGGGCAATGGGGCAATGGGGCAGGCAGTGAGCCCCGTGCTGTGTGGGGCAGGCTCAAGGTGGCCCTGGCCAAGAGGACCGGGCGCCCGGAGTCGGAGATCACGGGGCTGGAGGCCGGGCGGCGCCGGCGCAGCTCCCGCCTCACCGAGGACCCGGCGCTGGACCTGGACGAGGAGGAGGAGGAGGAGAACCGGGGCCGCCGCTGCCGCAGGGAGGACGAGGTGGGTGCCCCGTGGGGCGCGGCCGTGGGGCGGATATGGGGCGGACATGGGGCTGGGGCTCCATCGCTGCTCCCTCACTGCTCCCATCCTGCCCCCAGCTCGACACCTCCGGCTCCAGCATCCCCGAGCTCGAGCGGCAGATCGAGAAGTTGGCCAAGGTGAGCGCGCTATGGGGCTGGGGGGGGGGGGGGGGGGTCCAGCCCCACCGTGGGGCTCCGTGGGGCCCATCCCCACGCTGCGCTCTCCCCATAGAGGCAAATGTTCTTCCGCAAGAAGCTGCTCCATTCCTCGCAGACGCTGCGGGCGGCGGCGCTGGGGCAGGACCGGTACCGGCGGCGCTACTGGGTCCTGCCCCACTTGGGTGGCATCTTCGTGGAGGGCGCGGAGGGTGAGTGTGGGGCAGGGATGCAGGGGAACCCCCCCCCCCCACCCCAACACATAGGGGGCTGGCTCCCAACGCCCCATCCATCTCCCCCCCTTGCAGCCGCAGAGCCGGAGCCCCCCGAGGAGAAGGTGCCCCCGGTGAAGCCGGAGCCGGTGCCGGTGCCCGTGGCCACCCGGGTGCCCCCCCCGGCGGCGCGGTCCCGTGGCCGGCCCCGCAAGAGCAAGGAGGAGCTGCCCCAGCACTGCGGGCCCCGGCCCCCCCCGCCCCTGCTCAATGGGGCGCTGGAGGAGCCGGTGGCCGTGGGGCAGAGCCAGCACGACCTCAGCCAGTCGGCGTTCCTGTCCTGGCTCAGCCAGACCCAGGCCTCCCTGCTCAAGGGCTCCGTGCTCACCCCCGACAGCAGCCCCGGCAAGGGGGACGCGGGGCTCCCGGTGCCCGAGGCCCCATCGGACCCCGCCGAGGAGGAGGAAGAGGAGGAAGAGGAGGAGGAAGAGGAGGGTGCCCTCGGGACAAGAGGGGGCCCTGGTTCCATGTCCTGCCCCGCACCCCCTGCGAGGACCGAGCCCCCCCCGCTGCCGCCTCCGGCGCACAGCCCAAGGGCACGGCCAGGCAGGTGCGTGCTGGGGGGAGCAGGATGGGGCCCCTGCCTGGCACGGGGGGCGCTGAGCCCAGGAACACCACGGGGGTCTGGGGCTGAGGAGTGGGGCTGTCCCCAGCCATCCCCTCCGCTCCCTCCATCCCCTTTTGACCCCCTCCATCCCTTTCTGCCCCCCTCCATCCCTTTCTCCCCCCCCATCCTCATCTGCCCCCCTCCATCCCCTTCTGCCCCTCTCCATCCCCTTCTGTCCCTCTCCATCCCCTTCTGCCTCCTCCATCCCCTTTTGACCCCCTCCATCCCCACCTGACCCCCTCCATCCCCACCAGCTCAACGGCCTCCCCACCGACGAGCCCACGGCTCCTTTGCTCGCTTCCACTCCGGTCCCCGCCGGCACCAGGACCCACGGCGCCTGCCCCAGGAGCCGGGGCAGCCTGGACCCCCCAGGGGGCAGCCCAAGCGCCGGGGGCGGCCCCCGACCAAGTTCTTCAAGCAGATGGAGCAGAAGTTGCTGACGCAGCAAACGGAGCAGCCGGTGCCCCCCGGTGAGACCGCGGTGCTGAGCGCTGCTGGGCGCTGTTGAGCAGTGCTGGGCGGTGCTGGGCGGTGCTGGGCGGTGCTGAGCGGTGCTGAGCGATGCTGGGCGGTGCTGGGCGCTGCTGGGCGGTGCTGAGCGATGCTGAGCGGTGCTGGGCGGTGCTGAGCGGTGCTGGGTGATGCTGGGCGCTGCTGAGCGCTGCCGTGCCCCCGCAGAGATGCAGAGTGGGTGGTGGTGGCTGCAGCACCCCGAGGAGCTGGAGGCCGTGGCGCGGGCGCTGCACCCGAGGGGCATCCGGGAGAAGGCGCTGCACAAGCACCTCACCAAGCACAAGGAGTTCCTGCGGGAGGTCTGCCTGCGCGCCAGCACCGGTACTGCCCGCGGCCGCCCCGGTCCGCGTCCGACCCGATCCTGCATCCCCTCCGATCCCGCATCCCCTCCGATCCCGCATCCCCTCCGATCCCGCATCCCCTCCGATCCCGCATCCCCTCCGATCCCACATCCCTTCCGATGTGACCCCATCCCCTTCTGTGCATCCCCAATCTCCTTCTATGCATTCTCCATCCCTTTCTATTCATTCCCCATCCCCTTCTCTATTACCCCCATCTCCTTCTGTGTCCCCAGTCTCCTTCTGTGCATTCCCCATTCCCTTCTGTTCATTCCCATCCCTTTCTATGCATTCCCCATCTCCTTCTATGTGACCCCCATCCCCTCCTATGTGACCCCTATCCCCTTCTATGCATCCCCCATCCCCTTCTGTGCATTCCCCATCCCCTTCTATGCATCCCCAATCTCCTTCTATGCATTCTCCATCCCTTTCTATTCATTCCCATCCCCTTCTCTGTTACCCCCATCTCCTTCTATGTGTCCCCAGTCTCGTTCTGTGCATTCCCCATCCCTTTTTATGCATTCCCCATCCCCTTCTATGTGACCCCATGCCCTTCTATGCATCCCCCTCCCCTTCTGTGCGTTCCCCCTCCCTTTCTGTGACCCACGTCCCCTTCTCTGCATTCTCCCCCTGCAGACCCCATCTTCCACCCGCGCCCCGAGGCGGCCGGAGCCGCCGTGTCTCAGGAAGCCCTGGCCCGGTGGTCGGTGATGGATCGAGCCTACGAGACCGACCTGGCCGTGCTGCAGTGGGTGGAGGAGCTGGAGCAGCGCGTGCTGATGGCCGACCTGCAGATCCGGGTGGGTGCCGGGGCGGCGCGGCGCGGTGCCTGCATCCCGGTACCCATCCTGACCCTCTCTTACCCCGCAGGGCTGGACGTGCCCCAGCCCCGACTCCACGCGGGAGGACCTGCGGTACTGCGAGCACAAAGTGGAGCCCTTGGAGGACATCACGGTGCGGAGCCGGCGGGACGGGATGCCGCTGCGCCGGGAGCGCACCAACCCGCTGGACCTGGCCGTGCTGCGCCTGGCGGCGCTGGAGCAGAACGTGGAGCGGCGCTACCTCAAGGAGCCGCTTTGGCCCCTGCACGAGGTGGTGGTGGAGAAAGCGGTGCTGAGCAGCGCCGAGGAGCTGAGCCTGGGCCCCACCGAGATGTGAGCCCCCCTTCTCCTGCCGCGGGATGCGAATGGATCCCTCCCCTCCATCGATCCCCGTTGATCCCTGCTGCTCCCATCGCAGAGCCTACGAGATCACGCCGCGCGTCCGGACGTGGCGGCAGACGCTGGAGCGGTGCCGCAGCGCAGCCCAGGTCTCCCTCTGCATCCACCAGCTCGAGAAGTCCATTGCCTGGGAGAAGTCGGTCAACAGAGTGGTGAGGACCAGGGCCGGAGCGGCTGGGCATGGCGGTGGTGGTGGGGCCGTGGTTGAGCCGCGCTCCCCACAGACCTGCCTCA